>NC_139224.1:50022249-50134749 GCF_055691185.1 Crinia signifera
TGCGTCCGTCCGCTCCACATTCCAGAACTCAGTACCAGGCGTGCGACCCGACCTATACCAGCAAAAGGGTGGAAGTATTTATTTGTTTCCATTGCTGGATAGGCCGAGTCCGCGGCGGTGCGGGGTTCGGGAAGTGCTAGCGCTGAACCCGGAGTACAATAAGTGAAAGCCACGTGTTTTAAAAGCATATCATACCTAAGTGTTTAGTAAACTGTACTTCTGCCTGCCACAAGTAGTTTAACGGGGTATAGTGTCTTGGGCTGCTTGTTTATTATAGTATATGTACCACGCGCGATAAGGTTCGCACACGTGGAATCTGTGTTTATTATAGTACACAGAGGATCCCCTCTGTGCAAAACTATAATTGTTTATTGTTAGTTACTGCAAAACCAGGGACTCCGCCACGTGGCGACAAGTCCTGGGCCTTTTACAGTAACGTAAAGCGTCTATTGTGTATTACGCAAGGTGCGCGAGCACGTGCCCATATCGGGAAATTTTCGCATCTTTGTACGAGATTTACGGATTAAGTGCGGGATTTATTTCGCATCTTGATACGTAACTTTCGGACGGAGTTAAGGGATTTATTCCACATTTAGGCGCAATTACTGCGTATAGCGAAACCCGAGTGCAACCTTGCAAATACACTATAGAACACGTGGGTGGCCGATTCATCGGCGGCCTGTGAACAGTGCATGTACACACGTGGCTGTTCATTGGTACTGCACATGCAGCACACATAGGAACTCAAAGGTGAACAGTATTTAACCACTAGCTTTATTTAAACAGTATAACAATATACTGCGAATGAGGCGGTGATTAATAAAAGAAAATAAGTTTTTTTTCTTTTTGTTCATTTTTTTTTTTTTTAAAACAAGCAACTCAAGCATTATTTTAATAGATTCCTATAGAGTGTTATAAGGGATTTATACCTGCATAAGTATCCAGTGAAAAGCTACCAACTTGGGAAGATTTTCTGTACAGAAATATTTCAAATATATGCATAAGACCAAGGTGTAACCAGCGCCCAGTGTGAAAAATAACTGAGGCGAACGGGTGTGTGACGACACGACTCAAGCGCAGTGTAGTCCAGTGTAGGACAGTCCAGGTAGGACAGAGTTAGGGTTCACGTGACGACGTGCCCATAGGAACTGCCCCTTCAGTGGAATTGATTCCGCTAGGAGGGTACAAGAAGATACATCGGAACGCACGTGTTTCCGATTAGCTACTTTAGAAATCCGATTTTTGGGGGTATAGGAAAACAAGTTTGTTATACCCTGGAAAAATTGTGCCGCATCAAGCAAGTTGGCTAGAAGTTCGCTGCTAGTTGAAAGACTTGGTGATTGAGTATCATACCTCGTATCCTTCGCACCTGCTTGACTGTGGGATGTTCTAGGAAGCTGTAGAAGTGAGTGTTTGGGGAGCTCTCAGATAAGTAATAACCCACCGATATCTATTAAGCTGTGAACGTTTATTCCTGTAATAATGGGTAATAACGGGTCACGCTGTGATAACGTGCATGTTAGGGAGGAAGCATGCCGGCCAAAAGGATCGGCTGCTTTTATTATGTGCTGTAAGCACGGTGAACTCGCAGTTGTTTACCAAAATAAATGGAGAAAAATGACACAAGGCAGCAAGTTAGAATTTCCCAGTGTTGGTAGCTTCGATCCAGAAATCTTATCGGCAGTAAAAGATGAAATATGCCTACTCTCCAGCCGTAAGGAGAGAGTGAAGCATATAGATATTCTTAAATTGTGGCAGAAGGAAGGACAGGAACAATGGGGAATCAAAGATCTGGCAATACCGGACACAATCAGCCACAATAAAAATGCAACCGTTGCCGCAATAGAATCAGCTCCCCCACCCCCATATGTGCCGAAGGGGTTAATGACTTATAAGAAAGACATAAGTAATAATGTATCCATTGCTAACTTGTACCCTGTTTTTACCCTCTATAAGCAAGATACAGATCCACAAGGGAGATTCCTGACATCAGCCATCCCTTGCGAAGCTAGCAGAAAGGAGAGAGAGGCTGAGACAGCCCAAGCTGCTGTTGCCGTTCTGGTCGAGGAGATGGCTGATGCCAGGAACACGATTGGAGACACAGGTAAGTACACACAACACAGCACAGAGATAGTTGCTCCTGAGATGTTGTCCAATGGTGCAGGGGGGATACAGATCCGCCCTCTGCACACAGTGGAACCTCCTTGTGGACGGGGAGACGGGGATGAGGTAATGCCTGTAAAGGATAGTAACATGCACAATACATGGACACGATTGGAACGTCATTCAATCATCAAAAATTTCCCTGATCCCAGCAAAGATCTGGCAAAGTGTCAGAAATTTGTAAGGGAGCGAGGAAATTCAGATGAGCCCACCAATAAAGATTGGCGATACATGTTGAGAGCTTGCCTCCCTTCGCACATAAATGTCCAGAAGTTCATTCGAGACAGTGGTGTGGAGGGCGATAAGATTTTAACTGAACAGGACAACCAGGAAAATATACGCCTAATAAATATACAATTGGGTGTATATTTCCCAGGGACAGTTGAAAATACCCTAGGGTTCACCATCACACAGAAAGATGGTGAAGTAGCTAGCGAATATTTCAACCGGGGTTTGATGGCGATATCAAAACACACTGGTGTCGCCGATCTTAAGGGTAACCCACACCTGAGGGAGATGGTTGTCTCTGTGTTAGTGGAGGGGCTGAGAGAGAAATTGAAGAACAGGGTCCAAACATCGTTCCCAAATTGGCGAGGAATGACAGTAGATGCCCTACGGGAATCTGCCGTAGCCCATGACAAAAACATATCAAAGCACAGGGAACTGAAAACTGACAAACTGATGATGGTTAGCATCCAGGCCCTTACTAATGCCCCAAACAAAGCTGCATACCAACAACCACGAAACACCAGGGACACAGGTAGAAAACCAATTATCTGTTACAACTGCAATAGGGAAGGTCACTACTCAGCTCATTGTAGGTTAGGAAACCCCAGGAATTATCAGACACATAAGCGAGAATGGGAATCTCACAAAGGTGAGACACGGAGATACCCAGCCCCTAGACAATGAGAGGAGACAGACAGGTCACGCAACATGCCTCCTCCCCATCTGATGGCTGACACTGTGCTAAGGGCAACCCAGGTCAGACAATAGGAAACAGGTCATACCTGTATCCTACAGCCAGTTAGATTAACTCAACACCTTAGAGAGGAACCTCAGGTGAAGGTTGATATAGCTGGAGTAAGGCAAACCTTTTTGGTTGATACAGGGGCGGCCAGATCTGTTCTCAACACTCCTCTTCACTTGGGTTTCACTGACAAACCCGTTAACAACATTCCCTCCTGATCTAGGTTGTGCCAAGCAATTAGTAGCAGCAATTGGGGTAACAGGAAAAATACAACATTACCCACTGACGAAACCAGCGAAGGTTACAATCGGGCCTCTGCATACCAAACACTCTTTTCTGTTGGCTGCAGCGGCCCCGACTAACCTCCCGAGTAGAGATTTACTATGTAAAATGGGATGTGTCATCTATTGCACCCCTAATGGGGTATTTCTGGACACTCCTAGAAATCTTACACAAGAAGTGCAAGATATGCTGGACAGTCCTCAGAGGCTAATGTTGTATTCCACTGTTATAGAGTCAAATCCATCTAAGGTAGCTAAAAACTACAGCACAAATACCGAGTTCCCTTTGAACTAAAGATGGGAAGGACACAGGATCAATGGCAACCATAGCTTCAATAGAAACCCTGTTAAAAAAAACAGAAAGTATAGCGCCCCAAAGTACAGCCTCACCATTCGAAATCTGAGGTTGAGCTGGAAAAATACCCAGTGAAATAACAAGGTTCCCAAAGGAGAACTTTTAGCTAAATACCCCTAGACACAGCCCATAGTCACAACCACACTGGGAAACAGAAAGAAAGGGAGGGCTTTACAAATCAGAACAGGAGTTGAAAAGGGTAAGAACCAAATAGTTGAGAGCCAATTCCCCCATAGTGCTAAATCCTGGTGTCATCAAAATAAAAGAAAAATTTTCGGTTGAAAATAAATGTACACATTACTGTCATTAATATTTTCTACCCTTTTTGAGTTTTTCTCTCTCTTTTTCCAATTTTTTTCTCCTTTCCCTACTTTTCTGTTCCAGAAACCTCAGAAAGCCACCAAGCCCCTCCCCCAGGTTTTGCAAGATCGCACACTGTCCTTACGGCCCACAAATGGGTAAAATACCAATACAATGGGTTAATGATCTATTGTTATGTCCTTTCCTCATCCACAGCACCAGCAGTTGGCGATAGACAACCTCTGGTGTATCCTCCTGAGGCAGGACATAAGGTATCTCAGGACGGATTGCGGTTGCGCCTGAACAAGGGGGGGAGGGGGAGGGAAATCTGGGACACATTAGTAACCATAAACCCACAAATCATAGAAAAATAGTTCGAAAAAAAATCTGTCGTACTCCCAGCAGAGAAAAATACCCATTGTGAATATGCGGTACCCTGTAAAGCGAGTAGTCACAATATAGATATTTTTCAGTAAATTTCGAACAAAGTCCCAATAACTGTAAGCATTACTCCTAATGTTACCCAGGGCAACCACAGCCACCATCTTGTGAAAAGCAGTCCAAGTAATGCACAAAGCATTCCCCTTCTACAAAGAATGAAAAGGGTTGTAAAACGCATTTACATATAAATAGGTGCAATCACAATACCCATGTCTTCACAGACAGATGTGGACAATAAAGAAGGAGAAACAGGCCTGATTACAGCTTTTTGCCATGGGTAAAACTGACACAAGAGACCATGTGATTTAGAATATTAGACCTGCTGAGGGGGCGACAGATATAGTGACGTAAGAAACCTGGTGATGCCAGCCTGACCAATGTCGTACTGCAGTGTACAATTAAACCCTATTACTTAAGCACTTCATATTTGTCTACACAGTGTAGTTGCCATAGCACTACTGGTAAACAAAACTGAGAATGTGGTGTTGGGGTGTGTTTTAACTGTTTATGCTCCTCGTATAGTCCGGACACTCCTAAAATTCTGCCTAAACATGTGAAAAATATTCATCAGCCAAGTTCACTAAATGGGAACTTGCATTGATGTTACCATGTAAAATGGGTAATATTGTAAACCCAGCAACACTCTTACCAGGTGTGCCCGCCAAAGGCACAAAGGGTGGAGTGGTGCTGAGGTTGCTGGAATGGTGGAATTTAGTGGGAGCCGAGACGAATATGATTGCATGACATGTTTGAATCAGACCTTTTGCAGCATGCCCCCAAAGGGTGGTAACAACCCATTGGAAGAGGTAATTCATTTTTTTTTCCCGTTCTTTCCACAACACCGAGAGGGAAAAAATTGTACACTGGCTATACCGTAATAGATGGAAAAGGCATAGTAGAGGCTGAACCCATTGGACGTCTCACTCAGCAACAGCAGTCTCATTAGTAGTACTGCGGGCTGAGAGGAAAACAGCCAATATTCATGCCGACTCCAAGTATGTTTGTTGGGGTAATACAGAAGATCGTAGGCCCTATGGCGCCTCAGATGTTCTGTTTCAGTAGCTGGCACTCCAGTGGCGCAAGCGTTGTAAGTTTAAAAGATTTCTGACAGTCACACAGCTGCCGGACAGAGTGGCTGTTATCAAGTGTAAAAACCACATCCTCAATGAGGATTCAGTGTCACTTGATAATGAACATGCTGGCAAGGCAGCTGGGTGAGCCATGCGCTCTGCGGATAATGTTTGTGGTCCCCCTATAAATGTCAGTATATTCACATAGTAATACAAGATTTGTGTCCCCTGCAGGAGAAGCAGTCTGGAAGCCGAAGGGATGTGGACAGGAATAGAAAGATGGACAAGGTAAACCAGTGACTCTAAGAACATGCCAAACTGTCAGGACAGAGATAGCCCATGGCCTGACTTGTCTTGACAGGGAAGGTATGTGGAAAAATTAGTCCGAAATTACTGGTGTGCCCACAGACAGGTAAGACGACAGAATCATGCCTTACTTGTCTGGAGGAAAGAAACTGCAACGGCTGTTCCCACAGAGCCATCTCCACATCCCTCCTCCAGCAGGATCCTCTGCAGGTAATACAAAATTGGCTTTGTACAGTCCACTCTAGAAGCATTTAAGTTATTTATTTATTTTTATATATATATATATGTTGACGTTTGTGTGTATAGATATGGCAGCCCAGAAACACCCTTGAGTATGCAAATATATATAAAAGGTTTAAGTCATGTGTTAACCTTCAGGGACTGATGGTACACCCCATAATCTCTTTTTGTAGTAGTAAAATCACTCTCAGAACTCCACCTCATTGGTCCCCATCGAAACATTGCTTGGCGGGCAGCCACAGGTTATGGTAATCCCACAAGGAGATCCTAGACCACAAATGCAAGTGATGTATCCACACCTGGAAAACTGCAGCAAAAGGACTTTGTTGACACCTGTTGTGAACTGTCATAACCATGAACCAGGAGATGTTGTTGTTGTTTCCCCTGCTTTTCCATATACAGGTTGCTTGATAGACCTTTGGAAAGGACCACCCCAGATCTTGTTGACCAGCACTACCTCAATAACAAAGTCGCAGAGAGAGATTCGGGTACGTTCGTCCTACTGCCAAAAGAACTGAAAACCGGAAGGTCCCTACACTCGAGGGCGAAAGAAAGAAATCGCTAAGAGGCACCATTTCGGGAGGACTGGAGAGCAGCTAAGGTCAAGCAACCTGTACAAGCTACAAAAAGGGACTGTGACACACCCCACTGGTGACAGGTTGAAAGGATCACTAACAAAATGTTTCCTTTCTCAGTTTTCTCTATTGTTGTGGGTCCTATTCTTGTCTCCCCCCCCCCACTATCCGTTCTTATCCTCAAAAGCAAGGATACCGCCGCCGCCCTGCTGCCAGGCATTGGACGGACGATACAGAGTTCTGAGAGTGTGTTACCCGTCCCAGCTTAGGTTAAGGTAGAATCTATAAACTTGACACCTTACCCAGGATCGGATGTTTTAATACCATCATACTTAAAAGCATACCAAAAAGAGAGACAACAAAGAGTTCAAGGGTCTGTTGTCACAAACAATACCTACCAAAGGATGCCATATTTGTGAACGTGTATATGTTGTAACCACCCCTGTTTTTATTTTTATCCCTAAATTGTACATTATCCTTCGTGACCCTGAGTAGATTGTTCGATAAATGCGGCCCATCGTTTATCCATGATCCTGGATCGGCCGAGAGCAGATGGTTTACTCCCCTTATATGTTTATTTCATGGATCCCAATTTCTTTGTTAGGATTATGAATTTCTGTATTGTCGTGTGAAATGTTTTTGTATTGTAACAGTTTTATATTTACTGTTAAAGGGTGGACTGTGGAAGTCTAGGTACACACACGCCATTTTGTGATAGTATGGCCGCCATTTTGGTTCGCAGAGTTGCGCAAATAAAGTTTCCATACCCGAGTATGTGTGACAATGTGGACCAGAAGAGTAGACATACTATCTCACATAAATTCATAATAACACACTTACACGAAATGAAATATAGTTAAAAGGTTTAGAACGCCACACATAGCTTAGTTAGCCCTGCACACACCTGTCTATATCGTGTTTAGTATCGTTCCGCTCAGCTCATCATGCAAAGCATTCCGGTCATTGCGAATATTTCGCAATGTACACTGTCCGATAGTTATGGACATAATCCATAAATCCAGAGACAGTTTCTGTTGTAAGTAGTTAACAAAGGAAACTAGCTCAAACCGGTTCTTATCCTTGCTGACGCCGAAACCACCAAACAAAGGACTCTTAAAGTTCACTCCCCTGCACCTGGTCAGACCAGTTACAGCGTCTAACCTCCAATCACAGTGGACCGGACATATGATCTCTGACCAATGAGAATGGCCTTTGACCTCCCCCTTCTGACCCTATAAGATAGGCGACCCGGAGCAGGCTCGCTCTTCTTCGGCACATCTACTTTCCCTGGACCTTCCTACCGGACTATCGCTCATTCCTGAACGATAGTGAGCTCTGACCGGACTGCGCTTCGCTTACTAGATAACCACGGTAAACGGTTGCATTTTTACGGTATTTATTCTTATAAGTATTGTTGGCTGATTGGGTCTTGTATCTGTTTTCTCTCCCCTTAGCAGAGTCTGTTTAGTACTCATTGTTAGTATATTGTATCACCTGTTATACCTGTTTGTTCTTATTTCTGTAACCCCCTTCTGTCCATTAGGGACTTAAATACAAACCTTTTACGGAGTTCTAATCTCCTTATTCCTATTCAGTGGTCGTGTCTGTTTATTCGCATAATAGCGATAAGGTATATTGCGGACACAGTCCGATAAGGTATATTCGCAGATTAGAGACAAAGTACTGCGAAGGAATCTCTGAATAAGGTATTGGTTCTTGGTATACATAATACAGTAAAAGGTACGCTACGCTGCGCTACGCTTTGTTCGCACGTAGCTAGGTATAAAGGGTACGTTGGTTGCGGACTTATTACGTAACCAACGCTTTTCACTTATCGTCACTCTGGTTATATTTTAATCACCATTAACAGTATTCTTTCTATATGCATTGTCCTCATATACTGGTAACTGCATACGGTCCTCCGTTCTCATGTTAAATGCCTTTTTTCTCCACTGGGGAGCTTTTCTATAGGGTGTTGTATGTTTTTTAAAAAATTGGTTATTAACTGTTTCAGGTTTAAGGGGGGGCATTTCTATATCTTTATTGGGATTGATGTCCCTAAGGAATTTTTTCCCTTTTCTTTCCCTCAACTCTCTGGTACTTTTTCCTATTTTGTCCAGAAGGGATTCTTCATATAATGCGAAATCCTCTATACCTTTGAAGGGTTTCACCATCTCCTGAAGATTAGCAATCTCTTCATTTAGAGTTTTTAAAGTATTATTCCTCTCTTTAATGATGAGATTCATTAGGGAAAATGAACATTCATTTAATATGGTGTCCCACTGATTTTTAAAAGAGTCATCTGCTGAATGGAATGATGGTGGTTTGGTTATTTTCAGTCCCTTAGGAACTACTTTGGAGGCTAAATAGTGCTCCAATGTAACCATCTCCCACCAGATTTTATTTTCTTTCATCATCACTGACTCTAGTTTGAAAAATACAGACCCTAAATTCTCATCACTGATATTTATGTTTTCGTCCTGTGATACGAAAGTATTTTTTACCAATTGATTACGCATGTCTCTAAATGAGAACATATTGAGCAGCACTTATCACAAAAAGGCTTGAATGAAAAGAACAAGATATAACAAAAGGAGTGACTTATGTGAATTTGTGCGCTTATATAGACACCTTTCAGCAGCTGGATATACAGTCTTTAAGGTGCCATTCAAAAACACCTAACAACAACAGTACAGGAAAAAGCGAAAAGACAGTTCTCCAGCGCTCAGGCGGTTCCCATCAGATTAATCACCAATTAAAGTGATTGGGTGAATATTTAAAAGTTATATCACCATGAGGTCCTTTTCATAGACACTGTATGATTAAGTCCAAAATGCAACACTCCTCCTCCACAAATGGTACCATAGAATGAGAAAGAAAAAACAGATAGTGCAGGCTGATAAACACTTTATCTATTTAATCAAGATGTACACTTACAATTGTGGGGGGGTATAAAAACATATAGATATCCACAACCAGGGGCAATGCAGGATACAAGGCAGTCTCAGCGGCAGGGCAATCCAGTCTAGATCTGGTCAGAGTCCTTCCTGCTGAATGTCCGTTCCTTAACAATGGTCCCAGGTCCAGATATGGCAGAATGTCAGGGGTTAGGCAGTGCTAAACGCGTTTCGGATCATATAGATCCTTCGTCAGTAGCATTCCTAACCAAATCTCAGAGCGCTTTAAATAGCGTTACTAATTACACATACTTCCGCATTCCAGGCGGAAACAGTATGGCCGTGCGTTCCATGCGGCCGGAAATGCGTTCCACAATGTTAATCGTGGATGCGCATATATGTTGCTGGGCGCACGCTGGTTTTAGAAATGGCTGTGCGTTCCAGCCACTTGCGCTGTGCGTGTCACCAGCGCGATGTAATGAAATACCTTTGGGATAATGTTTTGCATATCGCCAATGTGGTTTTACATATACTTATAATCAATAAAGTGCAGAAATGTGCAAAAAGCAGCAATAATAAGGACAATATTAACAATAGATACATATATATAAAAACATTTTGTATGAAATATCATATACGTAAAATTAAGTTAAGAAATCCTTAATTCAATAATATATTTAAAAAAACAGTAATATATTAAAAAAGAATCCATTAAAATGATGATTACTACAGTGTATAAAGGGATAATTTTCACAAAGTAGAAAAAGGAGGGATGGTCATTTTAAGACAAGAAATGTTTGAGTTCGAATTCACCATTTAACCCCCCTGGACCGAGGGTGTCAAGGCGGTGAATCCATCTCATTTCTGTCTGAGATAGCCTTTTATCAATGTCTCTGGTACGCCATCTGGGAGTAATCATTTGAATGCCACAAAAATTTATTAAAAAACATTCCTTGGACTGATGGTGACTCTTAAAATGATTTGATAAGTGGTGAGTTACTAAACCTTTTCTAATATTATATATATGTTCAGCTAGACGCACTTTCAATTGGCGACTTGTCTTGCCAATATAAAATAAATTGCAGGAACATTCTAATAAATATATTACATTTTTGGAGTGGCAAGTTATAAATTCATTTATCAAATATTTCTTATCTTTAACTTTAAAATCGGTTGTTTTGCGGTTTGGATTTTTTACTGATTTGCACATCAGACAATCGCCACATCGGTGGAAACCTTTGGTTCTAATACTTTGTCGTGGTACATTGTCGATAGTGCTTTTCACTAAATGGTTCTTTAAAGAATTAGCCTTCCGATAAATAAAAACTGGTTTCGGAGGAAGTAAATCTCCCAGGATTGGATCCTGTTTAATCAAATGCCAGTTTTTTTTAAAAACATTTTCGATTTTAAAATGTATATTATTATACTGTGAAATAAAAGCCCATTGATATTTGTTATTTGTGTCGTTCTTAGGCGTTTTTTCAGCTAAAAGGTCATTTCTATCGATGGCTTCAATTCTATTTTTTGCCTTTGTGAGAATTTCTGTGGTGTACCCTTTTGCCTCCAATCTCTCTGTTACCTCGACAATTTGTTCAGAACAAACCAATGCATCAGAGCAGTTTCTTTTTATTCTTGTATATTGCCCAAATGGAATACCATCCAGCCAGTTTTTATGGTGTTGGCTGGTTGTGTCTATGTATCCATTAGAATCAGTGGGCTTTCTGAAAGTCTTAGTATTGACCTGGTTGTTGTCAATATAAATAGTCAGGTCTTTTAAAAATCAGTGGGACACCATATTAAATGAATGTTCATTTTCCCTAATGAATCTCATCATTAAAGAGAGGAATAATACTTTAAAAACTCTAAATGAAGAGATTGCTAATCTTCAGGAGATGGTGAAACCCTTCAAAGGTATAGAGGATTTCGCATTATATGAAGAATCCCTTCTGGACAAAATAGGAAAAAGTACCAGAGAGTTGAGGGAAAGAAAAGGGAAAAAATTCCTTAGGGACATCAATCCCAATAAAGATATAGAAATGCCCCCCCTTAAACCTGAAACAGTTAATAACCAATTTTTTAAAAAACATACAACACCCTATAGAAAAGCTCCCCAGTGGAGAAAAAAGGCATTTAACATGAGAACGGAGGACCGTATGCAGTTACCAGTATATGAGGACAATGCATATAGAAAGAATACAAAACCCCATAACCAACAAAATAAAAACCAACATCAAAGATGGCAAAAAAGGAATTACCCAGTTAGAGACTCAGACGGATGGGAAACCCCAAGACGCCCCTTCCGCCAGAGACACAATATGGAGGAAGAGTACAATCTAGATTTAACCAATAGATATACCCCTTTAGAATATAATGACAACCTAAGAAACAACCGTCCCATTCCTTTTTTAGAACAGGACCGCCAGAAACATTGGAGACATTAAACCCTAAAAACCCCCGAAAAAGAGGTAAAAGGGCAGGGATAAAAAAGAAAAAGATAAAGAAAAAGAAAAGAGGGAACAACATTATCATAACATCAGATAAATCCCCCTCTAAAGAAAACATTGGTAAAATTTTCAACTTATCAGACCGTGAATTAACGGAATATGAGATAAAAATCCTACAAAAAGGATTGAAATTTGCACCATCATGTAAGCCTAATAGCTTTGATTTATTTCTGGATGTTCAAAAATTCATCCGGAAATTAACAATCAAACGGTTCTTTGAATCCAGGGAAAGTGATGAGGATAATCCCCCCATGAATGATTGTACACCTTTTAAACCACCATCAAGTTTTTATCCCACACACTGCAGGGGAAGTTTTTTAGACTGTTTTAATAAAGTGGTTTGTGAAGAAATCAAAAAAATCTTAGAGAAAAGCGATACAAAGTATGGGAAAAAGTGCAATCTAAACAAAAATGAATTCAATGCATTAAAAACGCTTAAAGATGACAAATCGCTTATAATTAAACCTGCAGATAAAGGAGGAGGGGTAGTGGTGATGAAAAAAGAAATGTATTTAGAAGAAATAGAAAGACAAATATCATCAGGTGATACATACAAAAAACTGAAAAATGACCCTACAACCAGAATAAGTAAAGCATTACTGGATTTTACCACCAAGGCCCTTAATGATAAAACTATCTCAAAAAAAGAATTTGATTTTTTGAACATTAAGGAACCTACTATACCTGCACTTTATATTTTACCCAAGGTTCACAAGGACGCAAATAAACCACCTGGTAGACCCATAATCTCTGGGTGTAATAGTTTAACAAGTAACTTATCTGCCTTTGTAGATTATTATCTACAACCACTTGTAGTTAGCACCCGAGCCTACTTGAAAGATACGGGACACCTTCTTCGCAATCTAAATAATTACACATGGCGAGAAGGCGATATATTATGTAGCGCAGATGTAAGTACCCTATACACCATAATAGAGAAAGATAAAGGTATAAGGGCAGTTTCATATTTTTTAGAAACATCACCACTATCCTGTAACCTTAAGAATTTTATTATTGAAAGTATTGATTTTATCCTTCTTAATAATTATTTTTATCATGAAGGGAATTTCTATCTGCAGTGTGTGGGCACTGCCATGGGTACCAGATTCGCCCCTAGCTACGCCAACCTATTCATGTCTTACTGGGAACATCTACATGTGTGGCAGGGCGGCCAGCTGGGGGCGGGTCTGGTCCTATGGTATCGTTTTATTGATGATATATTTTTTATCTGGAGGGATGGTCAAGAAAGCCTTTTAACCTTTTGTGAGAATTTAAATATTAATGACTTTTCTATTAATCTAAGTTTTAATACTAGCACATTAGAAATCTCATTTTTGGACCTGACTATTTATATTGACAACAACCAGGTCAATACTAAGACTTTCAGAAAGCCCACTGATTCTAATGGATACATAGACACAACCAGCCAACACCATAAAAACTGGCTGGATGGTATTCCATTTGGGCAATATACAAGAATAAAAAGAAACTGCTCTGATGCATTGGTTTGTTCTGAACAAATTGTCGAGGTAACAGAGAGATTGGAGGCAAAAGGGTACACCACAGAAATTCTCACAAAGGCAAAAAATAGAATTGAAGCCATCGATAGAAATGACCTTTTAGCTGAAAAAACGCCTAAGAACGACACAAATAACAAATATCAATGGGCTTTTATTTCACAGTATAATAATATACATTTTAAAATCGAAAATGTTTTTAAAAAAAACTGGCATTTGATTAAACAGGATCCAATCCTGGGAGATTTACTTCCTCCGAAACCAGTTTTTATTTATCGGAAGGCTAATTCTTTAAAGAACCATTTAGTGAAAAGCACTATCGACAATGTACCACGACAAAGTATTAGAACCAAAGGTTTCCACCGATGTGGCGATTGTCTGATGTGCAAATCAGTAAAAAATCCAAACCGCAAAACAACCGATTTTAAAGTTAAAGATAAGAAATATTTGATAAATGAATTTATAACTTGCCACTCCAAAAATGTAATATATTTATTAGAATGTTCCTGCAATTTATTTTATATTGGCAAGACAAGTCGCCAATTGAAAGTGCGTCTAGCTGAACATATATATAATATTAGAAAAGGTTTAGTAACTCACCACTTATCAAATCATTTTAAGAGTCACCATCAGTCCAAGGAATGTTTTTTAATAAATTTTTGTGGCATTCAAATGATTACTCCCAGATGGCGTACCAGAGACATTGATAAAAGGCTATCTCAGACAGAAATGAGATGGATTCACCGCCTTGACACCCTCGGTCCAGGGGGGTTAAATGGTGAATTCGAACTCAAACATTTCTTGTCTTAAAATGACCATCCCTCCTTTTTCTACTTTGTGAAAATTATCCCTTTATACACTGTAGTAATCATCATTTTAATGGATTCTTTTTTAATATATTACTGTTTTTTTAAATATATTATTGAATTAAGGATTTCTTAACTTAATTTTACGTATATGATATTTCATACAAAATGTTTTTATATATATGTATCTATTGTTAATATTGTCCTTATTATTGCTGCTTTTTGCACATTTCTGCACTTTATTGATTATAAGTATATGTAAAACCACATTGGCGATATGCAAAACATTATCCCAAAGGTATTTCATTACATCGCGCTGGTGACACGCACAGCGCAAGTGGCTGGAACGCACAGCCATTTCTAAAACCAGCG
Organism: Crinia signifera; assembly: GCF_055691185.1. NCBI lineage: Eukaryota > Metazoa > Chordata > Amphibia > Anura > Myobatrachidae > Crinia > Crinia signifera. Next base: position 50,037,047 of record NC_139224.1, read on the forward strand.
TGCGCCCAGCAACATATATGCGCATCCACGATTAACATTGTGGAACGCATTTCCGGCCGCATGGAACGCACGGCCATACTGTTTCCGCCTGGAATGCGGAAGTATGTGTAATTAGTAACGCTATTTAAAGCGCTCTGAGATTTGGTTAGGAATGCTACTGACGAAGGATCTATATGATCCGAAACGCGTTTAGCACTGCCTAACCCCTGACATTCTGCCATATCTGGACCTGGGACCATTGTTAAGGAACGGACATTCAGCAGGAAGGACTCTGACCAGATCTAGACTGGATTGCCCTGCCGCTGAGACTGCCTTGTATCCTGCATTGCCCCTGGTTGTGGATATCTATATGTTTTTATACCCCCCCACAATTGTAAGTGTACATCTTGATTAAATAGATAAAGTGTTTATCAGCCTGCACTATCTGTTTTTTCTTTCTCATTCTATGGTACCATTTGTGGAGGAGGAGTGTTGCATTTTGGACTTAATCATACAGTGTCTATGAAAAGGACCTCATGGTGATATAACTTTTAAATATTCACCCAATCACTTTAATTGGTGATTAATCTGATGGGAACCGCCTGAGCGCTGGAGAACTGTCTTTTCGCTTTTTCCTGTAGTGTGTTTTATTTAACAATTTTTTGTACTGTAGAACTACAAGTGCCAGCGGGCCCTTTAATGCCCCGCATGCTGGGACTTGTGGTTCTCCAAGTCCCAGCATGCGGGGTAGGCTTGCTGGGACTCATAGTTCTACAGTATAAGACAATCGTTTTTATTCTTTTTTTTACACTTTTCATCAGCCCGATGCCCACCGCCCAGGGGCATCGGGGACAGCCCCGGACTTTCAGCATGGGCTGGTAAGTCCTGGAGGGGGGGGGACCCCTTCATTGGGGGGGTCCCCACTTCCCCAGGACCCCTGCCCATGCTGACCAGCCACGGGGATAATGCTTTGTGCGCGGGACCTTATATAATAAGTGTCCCCCGGCTGTGGCATTACCCTGCTGGCTGGTTGGGTCTGGTGCTGGTTCTTAAAATACGGGGGACCCCTAGTCATTTTGTCCCCCGTATTTTGGGAACCAGCGCTGGACCTTGAGCCTGATGCTGGTTTCATTAAATCAAGGGATCCCCTATTTGTTTGTCCCTCTGATTTTATGATACCAGCACCGGCTTTTTGAGCCCGGGGCTGGTTATGCTTAGGAGGGGGACCGCATGCCGTTTTTTTTCGTTTTTCAACACAACGCACAGTACTGAAAATGTGCCGATTTTCATGACTGAAAATCGCACATTTTCAGGACTTAAAAATCACCCGAAATCGCACCATATCGCATTTTTTTGCCGCAAATTCGCATCTTATTACATATGCGAATTCGCGGCAAAAAACGTGATTTTTAAAGGTGCGATTTGGTGTGATTTTAAAATCGCACCCTATTACATTTCGCCCAAGGTGTTTTTTTTACTGCAAGGGCTGTTAAATGCGCTGTAGTCCAGGGGAGAGCCAAGAGTGCTGTATAATTCATGGGGTGTTGCTAAGTCTGCCGCATAATTCCAGGTGTGCTGCTCTTTTTTATAATTAAAACAATACAAATTTTTATTTTTACTGCAGGAATTTGTCTGCCGTATAATTCCATGCCTGCCGCCATGCGTGCCGTATCAGTCCAGGGGTGCCGCCATCTGTGCCCTATAATTCCATGTGTGCTGTATCAGGTCAGGGATGCCCACATGTGTGACGCATAATTCCTGGGGTGAGCCAAGTGTGTCATATAATTCATGGGTTGCTGCAAAGTCTGCTGTTTAATTCATGGGGTGCTGCTAAGTGTGCTGTCACAGTCCTGGGGTGATGCTAAGTGTGCAGTATCAGTCCAGGGGTGAGCCATGTGTGCTTTATAATTTATGGGGTGATGCTAAGTCTGCTGTATCAATCCAGGGATGCTGCCATTTTTTTATTAAAAGAATAACTCTTTTTACTGCAAGAGTGTCACTGTGTGTGCCATTTTTAAATAAAATTTCTGCAATTAAGTACAGTATGTGCCTATGCACATCCTTGCTGGCGGGTCGCCAGAACGTACGCGCTGGCGACCCGCCAGCAGCCTCGCCAGCGAGGAGACTGAGACGCGCGTGCATCTCACGCGCACGCGCGTCTCAGTCTCCGTCGCTAGCGTGGCGGAAACCCTGTCCGTCTCCACCTCAGGGAGACGGACGGGGTTAGGGGGGGGTTAGGGGGGATGCGGGCAGGCGGCGGGGACCCCGGGTTACCGCCGGCAAGCCGGCGGGGACCCGGGGAAACGTTTGGAAGCGCCGTCGGAAGGGGGCGCGCGCGCCTCTCGTGCGCGCGCGTCCCCTTCTCACGATCGCCATGGCGCTGGCGGGGGATGGCGGCTGGCGACGCCAGCGCCATCCCCTGCAAAGATGGACCGTGACCCATCTGTAACTGTTTTTTTGAAACATCTTACTCCAAGCGCCTGAGCTGTAGTGTTCCTCAAACCCCTATCCTTTCATATATGTGCCGTGTCGGCTGATTGAACTGGCTGGGGAACATATTCGGGCTGCTGGGGAAAGGGCGCACTAGACAAATCACACACCACCCTTGTACATGCATGTACATGTATGCATACACCATTTCAGTGCTGTGTCCGCAAAATGTTGCAGGCACTAAAGGTGCCCATACACGCTGCGAGAATCGCATACGTTATGAGCTATATCGCATCCCATCGCACGGCATGCATGCAATGTGTGTGCGATGCGATCCGAAAGCAGTACAAAAAGTATGTGCAGCACTCGTGACTGAGGGGGAAAGGAGGGGCGAGAAGGAGGAGATGGAAGAAGAGGGGAGGAGATAGAGGGGGCGGAGTATTGAGGACTGGCAGTGGCACTGGCACAGCACACTGAGAAGAGGAAAGGAAGGGGAGGCAGCGCTGCTGCCTGTTAGTCATTTGATTGACAGCTGACAGGCGCAGGGAGCAATGGGTAGGGGGCGGATCCGGACATGACATGTCATCCAGGCATTCACAGACAGCGCTACATGCCTCAGCGCAAGTGTCCGTGAGGAAGAGGGGGCAGGTCGCAGGAGGAGGACAGTGTGTGTGCGGTGCAGGGAGCTGCTCAGCCTCTCCATACTGCCGCCCGCTGTCAGACAGGTGCTGCGGGCGGTGTGCAGGATGCAGTGAAAGTGAGGGCTGATGCAGCTTTAGCAGAGCAGGGAGGGATACAGCGCCTTTTCAGCATTGCACCTCCCTGCTTTGCAGGAGCTGCTGAGTGGGTAGCGCCGGCCCTGCCCTAAAAACAATATTGTGAGGTGTTCAGAATAGACTGGAAATGAGTGAAGATCAATGCTCTTGAGGTTAATAATAGCGTAGGAGAAAAAAAAACACCTAAATTCTGTTTAGTGTTTTTTATGCTTTAAAAAAATAAATAAATCAGAACCCAAAACCCAAAAACCAAAACGTTGAGGGGGTGTTTTGGCAAAACCTAGTAGAACCCAAAACCTGAAGGTAATCATAACCCAAAACGCGAAAAGTGGCCGGTGCACATCCCTAAAAAAAACACTGTATATGGGCACCTTCACAGTCCAGGTTTTAAGGATATCCAGGCTCAAATTCAATAGACTGATGTAATTAAGTCACCTGTGCTCTCACATGGACATCCTTAAACCCTGGACAGTAATTGCAGAATTTGGGAAATTCGGCCTACACTGTTTTTCTAAGGATCATGTGGTGTTAATTCCAAGATGTATCGCAAGACCTGTGACACTGACCCACAATATCATGTAATATTCTGGAGCTCTATAAATCATGATAAAATGATTGTTACCCTGCAGCAGCTAATGTAAGCCCACATTTATACCAGGGTTGCCTACTTTTGAAAATTAATTTCAGGGAGAAAATGAAAAGCCAGGGGGCGGGCCTTGCGTTACCAGGGGCGGGCCTTGCGTCACCAGGGGCGGGCCTACAGTACTTTGATAAGCAGCCAGATATGGGTTTTATCTAGGTATTAATATGAGAAATTAATATCAGAAAAATATCTCTATGGATTGCCTGCACTGTAGTCCTCAATGGGTTATATGGTTTTGGATGTGCCCGGAGGAGGAGGAGGACAGACTCAAGGAGGGAGATGATAATATTATTGCTGCAACTCTGCTGCTGCTGCTTGGGCACTGTTTACGTTAAGGCAAGTGATAAAGGGGCTATAATGCTGCACAGGGAACTCACACAGAAGCCTAGAGTATCCAATTACCTTAGTGCTGTGTGTGGAAAGCAGCAGCCTCCGTGACCCGTGTGCCAGAGCCGGCTGTCACAAGTGTCACTGTGTGCTGCTGCTGCAGGAAAAGACTTCACTAGTTAATACTAGCTGCCTGGAGGACGGGAGGGGAAGCCGCTGTCACCTGTTGCTGTTAGGCAGTGGACGGCTTCACGTGCACACTGTACTGTGTTGCCGTACACGGGGATCGGGGAGGTCTCCAAGCTGATGAAGGTACTATTGCCGCGATGCGTACGGCGCTTCATCGCGCATGCGCAGTTGCGCACTATACATATAGGGGACGGAAAGCAGCAGCTGCGGGAGAAAGGGGCCCTCTTCCGGGAGTCCGTGAGATGTCCCAGGATTCCGGGAGTCTCACGGACATTCCGGGAGAGTCGGCAACGCTGATTTATACACACGTAAAACAATATTAATCCTATGTAAAATAATGACTTGGAGACATATTGGTGATGACAAGGGTCAGGTTTACTAATTAATAGCTGAAGTTAACCAGAGTTTAAATGTTCAAATTATTAAATTATCAATGAGTTGGGTTTAATTAACAACACTTTAAAAATAATTAGCAGCTTAGCAGCTCTTCCAACACACCCACGAGGTGGCTGCTCAATGTCGTTTTTTTTTTTGGGGTGTCGCCAGTAGCCCTAATCCCCAGCTTGTTCACGTCAATTCCCTCCAGTTTCAAAACAGAAAATTTAAGTAAAATAGAAAAACACTAAATGTGTAACAACGATTGTTGGAACTGGAGGGATCAGTGACAAGTCTTTTATTAATTAGAAAAATACAAAAACTAAATTGAAAAAAACACTGTAAAAGTGTAAAAACTTTTGAACTTTTAAACAGGAACTCACCGCTTTAGACCATGATCTTATGTTTGGTTGTTCTGCTTTGCTGGGGAGCCGTCAGTAAAGGTGGGAGAAATGATCCGGGTTCAAGAGTCTCACGCGGCACAGAGGGCAGATGTGGTTGACCTGCAGCCATTCTGTCAGACAGGGAACATGGAAGGTGTGGTGACAGTACGATACAGCCATTTCTGTACCTACCTCAATGCCAGAGATACAGATGGAGCAGTACTCTGGTTCCTCTCCGTCTGCAATAGTGCGCCTGCTGTAGGTGGGGAGATGGGACAGGACGAGCCGCAAGAGGTTGTCCAGCAGGAGGTGATCTACTCTCTCTGCAACTGGCTGATGGTCTCTTCCTCTTCGTCCAGATCTTCCTCTTCCCGATGATGGTCCTGATCTTGTTGCTGACTGACTCCCACGGGATGGTCTGCGGCGTCCTGACCTCAGCCATGTCCCTCTGATATTCGGGCTGGGTCCATCTAAAACGATATTTTATATATTGTAGATATAACAAATAGCCATATATGACATGTAAAGATCAGATATTGCTGGTGTACAATAAGACTTCCAGCAGTAACATGATTTATATATTATATTACTATACAACTGAAAAACAGAGCTGTAACAGTATGAGTGTATGGATTCAGGCCCCAATGCTTAGCGGCTTCTGATCTGTAACTGACAGCATGGGAGGTGCCAGCCAGTAACACAGGGACACTGGCCAGCCACCACTGCTATAATCCCTCCCACTACAAAGGCCAACTGCTACAGAAGAGACATTGGTCTAAAATTTAATTTACTGAACAAACATTTTACTGACCTTCATTTCCAATCAGCTGGGACAACTCTCGTCGGCTCATTGTAGCCGGAGGCAGAAGGTGATCAAATAAAAAAAAAAAAAAAATGGGGGAGAAAAGAGAAAGAAAAAGCACAGATGTAATTGTGCGCTGAGCTCCACTCACTGATAACTCACTAGGAGAATCTCTGGTAGCAAATAATCGCCTGCAAATTGTTCTCACCTGAGAGGCCTTTTCTCCTGCGTCCACATCAGCTGCTGCCCAGGAAATGCCAGTGATATTGCTGTGCACTGAGTAATGCAATGTGGCATGCGGGCGGCAGTTGGTGATGGTCATGCGGCACATCACATCTACAGTATACCCCACATTATTCTCTTCCCTCTTATATTACCCACTTATATTCCCACTTATGGGAAACCCATGGGAAATTAACAAAAACAGGGTGTGTATAAAATGCACCAAGACCATTCTATTGAGTATGAGTTGAATCATTTTTACAAATTGAGAGGTCTTAAGGCCCCCTTACTGCAGAACGATTTTGGCCGATTTGGGCCAATTTTGATGTTTTGGGCCGATATATCGCCTGAAAAGTGCATCATCGTTTGTGTTTTCGATCCTATCCGATGCGCGGTTTTGTGAGAGTCGAATGGGAGCCTCTAGGTTGGTCGGACTGCACCTACAATTTGTCATAAACGGATGGAAAAAGGAGTGCTTTTGGCGCATGCGATATATCGTATGCGATATATTGTAGAAAGTATAGTACACATGCAATTTGGGCAGATAATTCGGTGAGTGTGTAGTTTCACGGCACCCGATATATCGGATGCGCTAGTGGCCGATATATCAGATGTGATATCAGCCGATATATCGATGCGATCCAAAGCGATTTTTTTACCTGTTCATAACCCCACTATCCACTACGCATGGAGTTGATTTTATATAGTGTGGCGAGCGCAGTAATCCGCGCCCCCTCGCGGGGCTCACTACACTCGCCACGCTTCGGGCTCGGTGGCTCGCTGCGCTCGCCACACTGTATAATATAGTGGATAGTGGGGTTATGAACAGGTAAAAAAATCGCATAGGATTGTATCGATAAATCGGCCAATATCGCATCTGATATATCGGCCAATATCGCAACCGATATATCGGGCGCTGTGAAACTACACAAGTACCGATAATTCTCATACAATTTATTGGACCAAATTGCATGCACAATGACACCAAAGTACCAAATTGGATGCAATCACTCCCAGGAAGGTCCAGGGGGAGTTCAAGGGAAATTGCATCCAATTTCAGCACCAGATATATCGTTATAATGTAAGGGGCCCTTTATTACCTTATTTATTGAACCACCCTTGTACACAACAGTTAAGGTGCCCATACACGTTACAATTATTGTATCCAATATTGGATACAATATCGCATCTCATCGCATCTCGGTTTTGCGATAAGATGAGATGAGATCTAGTACAAAAAGTACATGCAGCACATACATTTGTACTAGATCTCATCTCATCTTATCGCAAAACCGAGATGCGATGGGATGCGATATTGTATCCAATATTGGATACAATAATTGTAACGTGTATGGGCACCTTAACATTGTTAATATACAATGAACTGCACCCTCACTGACAAAATTTTGCATAATATATCATATTAAAGTGGCTTTTACAATGTTACAAATTAGGCTCCTGAGCAATAGAACAGATGTAGCTTCATAATAACCTGCCCAGGCAGTATTTAGGGACATCTCACCAAGGCTTTGTGTTGGTGGCCGGGTCCCAGTGGTGTAGCTAGGTGCCACGGTGCCCGGTGCAGAGGCATGTTTTGCCCCCCCCTGATTTCTAGTAAGCTGGGCTCTTGCACAGCTAAAAGGGGGCGCGGCCTAACATTATACCACACACCATAATGCCCATTGCACATTTTAACGGAGCGAACATTAACAAGCACACACACACAATAATGGGTAGATGCAGTGTAGGATGGAGAAGCACAGCGTTGCAGGGAGAGGAATTGTGAGGGAAAAAGGGGATACTGGGCTAGGGGAGTCGGTGAGATGGTGGCGAACGCTAGGCTGGAATGGAGGGCACTGAGTGAATAGGGGACTCTAGGCAGGATGGGAGGGGGGTATTACTGTGACAGGCAAGTTGGTGGTTTCTAGTTGCAGGGGCGGTGAAATGGGTGTAGTGGGCTGGTTGGTTAGGGAAGACAGGGAGACACTGGGACACTGTGAATGGGATGGGGAGGGGGGTCAGTAACAGTAGACTATAATCTGTCAGTGCTGCGCAGGGACCTGGTTCTCCTCAGAGTGTCAGGCTTCCTCACAGGCCTCTAGTTTTTCTGTACCCATCTCTCCCCACATACCTACACAGGTTTCAGCAGATCTGTCCTCCTGTACCCGGCTCCCTATGGTGGCAGCCTTCATCCCTCCTTCACCTTGCTCAGGGAAGCAGCTGAGGGTCCCGCTCCGCTCCACTTGGCACCCGGCGGTGGCTCCATACCCCCTCCACCCGATGGCTCCTTCCTTGATCCATGCTCCGCAGTTAAGGGTCGGAGAGGCACATGTCTTGGTGCCCTCCCTCTAAATCTGTTGCGACTCTCCCTGCCTCCTGTGATGATACAACAAATTTTACAAAAATTAACTGGATCTGGTAAAGGCGCGTGGTTCCAGGCACTTGAGCAGGGTGGCAGGAGGGCCTGGGCAGCCACTATTGTGCGTGGGTGGCGCTGCCCGCTCTGGCTGGTCGCCTTGTGTCGACGTGGGATGTCCTGGTTGGGATCCCAGCTCTGTTCCCTCGCTCTGGACCTGAAGTGACGGCGGGGCGGCGCCTGCAGTTCTACCGGCCGCCTGTGGGGACTTCACTGACACAGGGAACACCAGCTGAGCCGCAGCGTCTGCAGAAAGACGCCATTTTGTTAAAGTCCTCCAATAGCAACTCGGGCTGAAGTCTGCAGCCTATCAGAGACTCTCCAGGGGGATGAAAGACTTCTGTTTGTAACAAGCTGGCACCAGTGCTTTGCTTGTCACTCCTTAGGGAATCTCAGTGTCCAGTTCTCTCCTGACTACCTGTGCACCTCCATTTTGGGTGCAATCTGCTACAACCACCTGTGCACCTCCAGTTTGGGTGCAACCTGCTACAACCACCTGTGCACCTCCAGTTTGGGTGCAACCTGCTACAACCACCTGTGCACCTCCAGTTTGGGTGAAACCTGCTACAACCACCTGTTCACCTCCAGTTTGGGTGAAACTTGCTACAGCCACCTGTGAACCTCCAGTTTGGGTGCTACAGCCAACTGTGCATCTCCAGTTTGGGTGCAACTTGCTACAGCCACCTGTGCACCTCCAGTTTGGGTGCAACCTGCTACAGCCACCTGTGCACCTCCAGCTTGGGTGCAATCTACTACAGACACCTGTGTGCCTCCAGTTCGGATACAACTTATTCCTGATTCCTGTGTATCTTCACTCTTCTGTCATCTCTACCGTGACTACTTCTGGGACTAATCTTATGTGCCAGTGTCTACATGCTCTGAGCTCCTCCCAGGTTCCCCTATGAGAAGGACCTATATAAGCCCTGATACCTTCCGAGCTTCAATTGATCCTGATCGTCATCCGGGCCCACAGAATCCTCAGGTACTGACAGAAAGCACTGGCCAGATGGACCCAGCTTCAGGTCAGGAACCCTTATAGGAACTAATTGGCCGCTTGCAAGCCCTCGAGGAGGGTTAGCGGCAAGTAGCCCAAGCCCTGCAGGGAATCTCTCAGCGTCAGGACACTCTCCAGGCATCACTGTCTCAGGCTCCACCAACACCTCCTCCTGTGGTGGTTCAATCAAGTAACCCTGTTCGACCTCCGGGTGCCTCTACTCTGCATCTTCCAACCCCGGCTAAATTTGAAGGCACCCCTCGAGCCTGCAGGGGGTTTATTAACCAATGTGAAGTACACTTCTCACTCCAGCCCATGAACTTCCCCACGGACTTAACCAGGGTTGCATATATGGTTTCGTTGCTATCTGGGTCGGCCCTGGACTGGGTATCTCCCTTATGGGAGCGGTCGGATCCTCTGCTCACAAACTATGCCAATTCCTTTGCTGATTTTCGGAGAATATTCGATGAGCCCGGTTGGGTTACTTCAGCGGCCACTGAGATCCTACGAGTACGTCAAGGTACCAGGTCTGTCGCTCAGTATGTCATACATTTCCAGACCTTAGACTCTGAATTATCCTTGGTTTCGACCTTCCTGGCGGGACTTTCCGATCGCCTCAAGGGCAAGTTAGCAACACGTGACCTTCCCAGTACACTCACTGCCATCATCTCCCTCTGCAATAAGCTAGACCTCCATTACCGAGAGAGACAGGTCGAGAGGTCCCAGCAAGAGCGGGTTCGATCTAAACCCACTCCCAGGTTAGCATCCTCAGTTTGTTCCTCCTCTTCCGAAGGGCCCATGCAGGTCAATAGGGCCCACTTGTCTCCAGAAGAACGACAGCGAAGACAACGCCAGAATCTCTGTCTGTACTGTGGGGAGACTGGGCATCTCATTGCATCTTGTCCACGCCGTCCGTTAAACCGACGGTCCTAGCTGGTCCTGGAGAAACCAGACTAGGACAAGCTGATATTTCTCCACTCAAGTCTGATTCTCTTTTATCTCTTCAACTCTTGGTACCTGGTGGACCAGTCAAAGTACAAGTTCTCCTGGACTCTGGGGCGGCGGAGAATTTCATTTCTTTACAGTTTGTTGGCCAGCATCATCTCAAAACAGTGTTATTGGATCAGGCCTATAGTGTTTCTGCTGTGGATGGCAGCCTCATTCCACAAGGTTCAATTACCCACCGTACTGTCCCTCTTTCAGTTCAAGTCGGCCTGCTGCACCACAAATTACTTCCCTTCCTAGTAATTCCTAAAGCCAGCCACCCAATCGTTCTAGGATTTCCTTGGCTCCCAAAACATTCCCCTCACCGAAGCTCCTATACTTTGTCAGCCAGATTCCTCACGACCATTCATATTAGAAGTGGACACCTCCTCAGTAGGAGTCAGAGCGGTGCTCTCCCAGAAGACTCCCGATGACAAGATCCACCCCTGTGGGTTTTTCTCCAAGAAGTTCTTACCAGCCGAAAAAAATTATCCCATTGGGGAACAGGAACTCCTTGCCATCAAACTCACCTTGGAAGAGTGGCGATACCTTTTAGAGGGGGATACATTTCCAGTATCCATCATCACGGACCATAAGAACCTCCTCTACCTGTGAAAAGCCCACTGCCTGAATCCCAGATTAGCCCGCTGGGCACTATTTTTTACAAGAGTCAATTTCTTTTTAACCTTTCAGCCTGGATCTCAAAATGGCAAGACTGACGCTTTGTCCCGATCTTTTTCTTCTTTGATAGAGGACCAAGCTCCCGGTCCAGTGCTCCCAGCTACCAGATTTGCCAAGAATAAACTGATTTCAATTCCTCCAGGGAAAACATTTGTGAATACAAGCTTACATCCCACTCTGCTTCTCTGGGCTCACTGGCCATTCCAGTATTAAAAAAAACTTGAGTTCATTAAAAGGTCCTACTGGTGGCCCTCAATGAAGGCCGATGTCACGTCCTTCATTTCCTCCTGTCCTGTGTGTGCACGACACAAAACGTCTTGTCAGAAACCGTCCGGCCTTCTTCAGCCCTTGTCCATTCCAGAACAGCCCTGGACTCCTCTTTTTTCGATGGAATTCATCACTGATTTGCCCGCTTCCCAAGGATTCAATACCATCTGGGTCGTGGTGGACCGTTTTTCTAAAATGGCACACTTTGTTCCCCTTAAGGGGTTACCTTCGGCTCCCAAGCTAGCCCAGCTTTTTATCAAAGAAATATTCCGACTCCATGGTCTGCCTGTAGAAATAATCTCTGATAGAGGGGTACAATTCGTAGCAAGATTTTGGAAGTCTTTATGCTCAGCATATGCTCAGCTCAGTGAAAGTGCAGGGGAGCGGGCGAGCTGGCGGTGACGGCACAGCTCCAGCGCCATGATAGCTTCCAGTGCCCGGAGCTGGTGCTCTACCGGCACCGCCCTCGCTATGCCTCTGGTGATACGCTACTAAAGCATGTATTTTAAAATAGAGGCAATGCTATCTAGTGCAAAAAGTTAAACCGTCATCTTCCCGCATCGGATTCTCGCGAGACCTGGGGATATATATAGTTCCCGGCGGTCGGCGCCATTTTCAAACAGGCTGGTGATTTCAGACAGCACGGATTTTTTTTTCAATTACTGCTGCCAGTGCCCAGGGTGCCCGCATGTGTGCTGCATCAGTCCAGGGGTGCCCACATGTGTACTGTATCCATCCAGGGGTGCCCACATCTGTGCTGTATTTGTCCAGGGGTGCCCACATTTGCCCACATGTGTGTTGTATTTGTCCAGGGGTGCCCACATGTGTGCTGTATCAGTCCAGGGGTGCCCGCATGTGTACTGTATCCATCCAGGGGTGCCCACATGTGTGCTGTATTTGTCCAGGTACCCGCTAACGGACTGGAGAGGCGCAGAGATCATCCGAATGATTCTATTGGCCGCCTAGCGGCCAATAGAATCATCCGGAGGAAAGGCGCGGAAGATGAAACATCTCTGCGCCTCTCTAGTCCGTGAGCGGGTACCAGCCGGGAGCAGCGCGTCTGCAGGAGAAGATGCCGGGATCGTCGCCGGGGACCAGGTGAGTAGGATTTGCTTCCTTAGGTACCCCTTTTGGAATACTTCGGATCCTGGACCCCGGAGACATCAGCCCTGGAGCCCAGGACCCCGGACCAGCCCTGGAACCAGGACCAAGGCCCCGGAACCGGACTCTTCAGCCCTGGAGCCCCGGACCCCGGACCAAGGATCCAGGGACCGACCTACGGGCTACAGGGTAGGTAAGTATCAGTATGTGTGTGTTATGTATGTATTAAACTTTTATTTTTCAGGGTGTCAGTGTGTTTTATTTAACAATTTTTTGTACTGTAGAACTACAAGTGCCAGCGGGCCCTTTAATGCCCCGCATGCTGGGACTTGTGGTTCTCCAAGTCCCAGCATGCGGGGTAGGCTTGCTGGGACTCATAGTTCTACAGTATAAGACAATCGTTTTTATTCTTTTTTTTACACTTTTCATCAGCCCGATGCCCACCGCCCAGGGGCATCGGGGACAGCCCCGGACTTTCAGCATGGGCTGGTAAGTCCTGGAGGGGGGGGACCCCTTCATTGGGGGGGTCCCCACTTCCCCAGGACCCCTGCCCATGCTGACCAGCCACGGGGATAATGCTTTGTGCGCGGGACCTTATATAATAAGTGTCCCCCGGCTGTGGCATTACCCTGCTGGCTGGTTGGGTCTGGTGCTGGTTCTTAAAATACGGGGGACCCCTAGTCATTTTGTCCCCCGTATTTTGGGAACCAGCGCTGGACCTTGAGCCTGATGCTGGTTTCATTAAATCAAGGGATCCCCTATTTGTTTGTCCCTCTGATTTTATGATACCAGCACCGGCTTTTTGAGCCCGGGGCTGGTTATGCTTAGGAGGGGGACCGCATGCCGTTTTTTTTCGTTTTTCAACACAACGCACAGTACTGAAAATGTGCCGATTTTCATGACTGAAAATCGCACATTTTCAGGACTTAAAAATCACCCGAAATCGCACCATATCGCATTTTTTTGCCGCAAATTCGCATCTCATTACATATGCGAATTCGCGGCAAAAAACGCGATTTTTAAAGGTGCGATTTGGTGTGATTTTAAAATCGCACCCTATTACATTTCGCCCAAGGTGTTTTTTTTACTGCAAGGGCTGTTAAATGCGCTGTAGTCCAGGGGAGAGCCAAGAGTGCTGTATAATTCATGGGGTGTTGCTAAGTCTGCCGCATAATTCCAGGTGTGCTGCTCTTTTTTATAATTAAAACAATACAAATTTTTATTTTTACTGCAGGAATTTGTCCGATGTCACGTCCTTCATTTCCTCCTGTCCTGTGTGTGCACGACACAAAACGTCTTGTCAGAAACCGTCCGGCCTTCTTCAGCCCTTGTCCATTCCAGAACAGCCCTGGACTCCTCTTTTTTCGATGGAATTCATCACTGATTTGCCCGCTTCCCAAGGATTCAATACCATCTGGGTCGTGGTGGACCGTTTTTCTAAAATGGCACACTTTGTTCCCCTTAAGGGGTTACCTTCGGCTCCCAAGCTAGCCCAGCTTTTTATCAAAGAAATATTCCGACTCCATGGTCTGCCTGTAGAAATAATCTCTGATAGAGGGGTACAATTCGTAGCAAGATTTTGGAAGTCTTTATGCTCAGCATATGCTCAGCTCAGTGAAAGTGCAGGGGAGCGGGCGAGCTGGCGGTGACGGCACAGCTCCAGCGCCATGATAGCTTCCAGCGCCCGGAGCTGGTGCTCTACCGGCACCGCCCTCGCTATGCCTCTGGTGATACGCTACTAAAGCATGTATTTTAAAATAGAGGCAATGCTATCTAGTGCAAAAAGTTAAACCGTCATCTTCCCGCATCGGATTCTCGCGAGACCTGGGGATATATATAGTTCCCGGCGGTCGGCGCCATTTTCAAACAGGCTGGTGATTTCAGACAGCACGGATTTTTTTTTCAATTACTGCTGCCAGTGCCCAGGGTGCCCGCATGTGTGCTGCATCAGTCCAGGGGTGCCCACATGTGTACTGTATCCATCCAGGGGTGCCCACATCTGTGCTGTATTTGTCCAGGGGTGCCCACATTTGCCCACATGTGTGTTGTATTTGTCCAGGGGTGCCCACATGTGTGCTGTATCAGTCCAGGGGTGCCCGCATGTGTACTGTATCCATCCAGGGGTGCCCACATGTGTGCTGTATTTGTCCAGGTACCCGCTAACGGACTGGAGAGGCGCAGAGATCATCCGAATGATTCTATTGGCCGCCTAGCGGCCAATAGAATCATCCGGAGGAAAGGCGCGGAAGATGAAACATCTCTGCGCCTCTCTAGTCCGTGAGCGGGTACCAGCCGGGAGCAGCGCGTCTGCAGGAGAAGATGCCGGGATCGTCGCCGGGGACCAGGTGAGTAGGATTTGCTTCCTTAGGTACCCCTTTTGGAATACTTCGGATCCTGGACCCCGGAGACATCAGCCCTGGAGCCCAGGACCCCGGACCAGCCCTGGAACCAGGACCAAGGCCCCGGAACCGGACTCTTCAGCCCTGGAGCCCCGGACCCCGGACCAAGGATCCAGGGACCGACCTACGGGCTACAGGGTAGGTAAGTATCAGTATGTGTGTGTTATGTATGTATTAAACTTTTATTTTTCAGGGTGTCAGTGTGTTTTATTTAACAATTTTTTGTACTGTAGAACTACAAGTGCCAGCGGGCCCTTTAATGCCCCGCATGCTGGGACTTGTGGTTCTCCAAGTCCCAGCATGCGGGGTAGGCTTGCTGGGACTCATAGTTCTACAGTATAAGACAATCGTTTTTATTCTTTTTTTTACACTTTTCATCAGCCCGATGCCCACCGCCCAGGGGCATCGGGGACAGCCCCGGACTTTCAGCATGGGCTGGTAAGTCCTGGAGGGGGGGGGACCCCTTCATTGGGGGGGTCCCCACTTCCCCAGGACCCCTGCCCATGCTGACCAGCCACGGGGATAATGCTTTGTGCGCGGGACCTTATATAATAAGTGTCCCCCGGCTGTGGCATTACCCTGCTGGCTGGTTGGGTCTGGTGCTGGTTCTTAAAATACGGGGGACCCCTAGTCATTTTGTCCCCCGTATTTTGGGAACCAGCGCTGGACCTTGAGCCTGATGCTGGTTTCATTAAATCAAGGGATCCCCTATTTGTTTGTCCCTCTGATTTTATGATACCAGCACCGGCTTTTTGAGCCCGGGGCTGGTTATGCTTAGGAGGGGGACCGCATGCCGTTTTTTTTCGTTTTTCAACACAACGCACAGTACTGAAAATGTGCCGATTTTGATGACTGAAAATCGCACATTTTCAGGACTTAAAAATCACCCGAAATCGCACCATATCGCATTTTTTTGCCGCAAATTCGCATCTCATTACATATGCGAATTCGCGGCAAAAAACGCGATTTTTAAAGGTGCGATTTGGTGTGATTTTAAAATCGCACCCTATTACATTTCGCCCAAGGTGTTTTTTTTACTGCAAGGGCTGTTAAATGCGCTGTAGTCCAGGGGAGAGCCAAGAGTGCTGTATAATTCATGGGGTGTTGCTAAGTCTGCCGCATAATTCCAGGTGTGCTGCTCTTTTTTATAATTAAAACAATACAAATTTTTATTTTTACTGCAGGAATTTGTCTGCCGTATAATTCCATGCCTGCCGCCATGCGTGCCGTATCAGTCCAGGGGTGCCGCCATCTGTGCCCTATAATTCCATGTGTGCTGTATCAGGTCAGGGATGCCCACATGTGTGACGCATAATTCCTGGGGTGAGCCAAGTGTGTCATATAATTCATGGGTTGCTGCAAAGTCTGCTGTTTAATTCATGGGGTGCTGCTAAGTGTGCTGTCACAGTCCTGGGGTGATGCTAAGTGTGCAGTATCAGTCCAGGGGTGAGCCATGTGTGCTGTATAATTTATGGGGTGATGCTAAGTCTGCTGTATCAATCCAGGGATGCTGCCATTTTTTTATTAAAAGAATAACTCTTTTTACTGCAAGAGTGTCACTGTGTGTGCCATTTTTAAATAAAATTTCTGCAATTAAGTACAGTATGTGCCTATGCACATCCTTGCTGGCGGGTCGCCAGAACGTACGCGCTGGCGACCCGCCAGCAGCCTCGCCAGCGAGGAGACTGAGACGCGCGTGCATCTCACGCGCACGCGCGTCTCAGTCTCCGTCACTAGCGTGGCGGAAACCCTGTCCGTCTCCGCCTCAGGGAGACGGACGGGGTTAGGGGGGGGTTAGGGGGGATGCGGGCAGGCGGCGGGGACCCGGGGAAACGTTTGGAAGCGCCGTCGGAAGGGGGCGCGCGCGCCTCTCGTGCGCGCGCGTCCCCTTCTCACGATCGCCATGGCGCTGGCGGGGGATGGCGGCTGGCGACGCCAGCGCCATCCCCTGCAAAGATGGACCGTGACCCATCTGTAACTGTTTTTTTGAAACATCTTACTCCAAGCGCCTGAGCTGTAGTGTTCCTCAAACCCCTATCCTTTCATATATGTGCCGTGTCGGCTGATTGAACTGGCTGGGGAACATATTCGGGCTGCTGGGGAAAGGGCGCACTAGACAAATCACACACCACCCTTGTACATGCATGTACATGTATGCATACACCATTTCAGTGCTGTGTCCGCAAAATGTTGCAGGCACTAAAGGTGCCCATACACGCTGCGAGAATCGCATACGTTATGAGCTATATCGCATCCCATCGCACGGCATGCATGCAATGTGTGTGCGATGCGATCCGAAAGCAGTACAAAAAGTATGTGCAGCACTCGTGACTGAGGGGGAAAGGAGGGGCGAGAAGGAGGAGATGGAAGAAGAGGGGAGGAGATAGAGGGGGCGGAGTATTGAGGACTGGCAGTGGCACTGGCACAGCACACTGAGAAGAGGAAAGGAAGGGGAGGCAGCGCTGCTGCCTGTTAGTCATTTGATTGACAGCTGACAGGCGCAGGGAGCAATGGGTAGGGGGCGGATCCGGACATGACATGTCATCCAGGCATTCACAGACAGCGCTACATGCCTCAGCGCAAGTGTCCGTGAGGAAGAGGGGGCAGGTCGCAGGAGGAGGACAGTGTGTGTGCGGTGCAGGGAGCTGCTCAGCCTCTCCATACTGCCGCCCGCTGTCAGACAGTTGCTGCGGGCGGTGTGCAGGATGCAGTGAAAGTGAGGGCTGATGCAGCTTTAGCAGAGCAGGGAGGGATACAGCGCCTTTTCAGCATGGCACCTCCCTGCTTTGCAGGAGCTGCTGAGTGGGTAGCGCCGGCCCTGCCCTAAAAACAATATTGTGAGGTGTTCAGAATAGACTGGAAATGAGTGAAGATCAATGCTCTTGAGGTTAATAATAGCGTAGGAGAAAAAAAAACACCTAAATTCTGTTTAGTGTTTTTTATGCTTTAAAAAAATAAATAAATCAGAACCCAAAACCCAAAAACCAAAACGTTGAGGGGGTGTTTTGGCAAAACCTAGTAGAACCCAAAACCTGAAGGTAATCATAACCCAAAACGCGAAAAGTGGCCGGTGCACATCCCTAAATAAAACACTGTATATGGGCACCTTCACAGTCCAGGTTTTAAGGATATCCAGGCTCAAATTCAATAGACTGATGTAATTAAGTCACCTGTGCTCTCACATGGACATCCTTAAACCCTGGACAGTAATTGCAGAATTTGGGAAATTCGGCCTACACTGTTTTTCTAAGGATCATGTGGTGTTAATTCCAAGATGTATCGCAAGACCTGTGACACTGACCCACAATATCATGTAATATTCTGGAGCTCTATAAATCATGATAAAATGATTGTTACCCTGCAGCAGCTAATGTAAGCCCACATTTATACACACGTAAAACAATATTAATCCTATGTAAAATAATGACTTGGAGACATATTGGTGATGACAAGGGTCAGGTTTACTAATTAATAGCTGAAGTTTACCAGAGTTTAAATGTTCAAATTATTAAATTATCAATGAGTTGGGTTTAATTAACAACACTTTAAAAATAATTAGCAGCTTAGCAGCTCTTCCAACACACCCACGAGGTGGCTGCTCAATGTCGTTTTTTTTTTTGGGGTGTCGCCAGTAGCCCTAATCCCCAGCTTGTTCACGTCAATTCCCTCCAGTTTCAAAACAGAAAATTTAAGTAAAATAGAAAAACACTAAATGTGTAACAACGATTGTTGGAACTGGAGGGATCAGTGACAAGTCTTTTATTAATTTGAAAAATACAAAAACTAAATTGAAAAAAACACTGTAAAAGTGTAAAAACTTTTGAACTTTTAAACAGGAACTCACCGCTTTAGACCATGATCTTATGTTTGGTTGTTCTGCTTTGCTGGGGAGCCGTCAGTAAAGGTGGGAGAAATGATCCGGGTTCAAGAGTCTCACGCGGCACAGAGGGCAGATGTGGTTGACCTGCAGCCATTCTGTCAGACAGGGAACATGGAAGGTGTGGTGACAGTACGATACAGCCATTTCTGTACCTACCTCAATGCCAGAGATACAGATGGAGCAGTACTCTGGTTCCTCTCCGTCTGCAATGGTGCGCCTGCTGTAGGTGGGGAGATGGGACAGGACGAGCCGCAAGATGTTGTCCAGCAGGAGGTGATCTACTCTCTCTGCAACTGGCTGATGGTCTCTTCCTCTTCGTCCAGATCTTCCTCTTCCCGATGATGGTCCTGATCTTGTTGCTGACTGACTCCCACGGGATGGTCTGCGGCGTCCTGACCTCAGCCATGTCCCTCTGATATTCGGGCTGGGTCCATCTAAAACGATATTTTATATATTGTAGATATAACAAATAGCCATATGTGACATGTAAAGATCAGATATTGCTGGTGTACAATAAGACTTCCAGCAGTAACATGATTTATATATTATATTACTATACAACTGAAAAACAGAGCTGTAACAGTATGAGTGTATGGATTCAGGCCCCAATGCTTAGCGGCTTCTGATCTGTAACTGACAGCATGCATACCTCCCAACTTTCCATGTGAAGAAATAGGGACACTCGCGCGGCGTCGCCGCGCGAGCGCCCGAAAAGGGGGCGTGGCGTATGCAAATGAGGGCGCGGCTTATGCTAATTAGCCGCAACCTCATTTTCATACGAGAATAGACGCTGTGCGCATGCGCACAGCGTCTATTCTACTACATTGGGGGGTCTCCCAACTGCCACCCCCCCGCAGCGGGACAATGCCTGCCGCGGGTGGGACGTCGGGACAGGACCCGAAAATCGGGACTGTCCCGACGGAATCGTGACAGTTGGGAGGTATGAGCATGGGAGGTGCCAGCTAGTAACACAGGGACACTGGCCAGCCACCACTGCTATAATCCCTCCCACTACAAAGGCCAACTGCTACAGAAGAGACATTGGTCTAAAATTTAATTTACTGAACAAACATTTTACTGACCTTCATTTCCAATCAGCTGGGACAACTCTCGTCGGCTCATTGTAGCCGGAGGCAGAAGGTGATCAAATAAAAAAAAAAAAAAAATGGGGGAGAAAAGAGAAAGAAAAAGCACAGATGTAATTGTGCGCTGAGCTCCACTCACTGATAACTCACTAGGAGAATCTCTGGTAGCAAATAATCGCCTGCAAATTGTTCTCACCTGAGAGGCCTTTTCTCCTGCGTCCACATCAGCTGCTGCCCAGGAAATGCCAGTGATATTGCTGTGCACTGAGGAATGCAATGTGGCATGCGGGCGGCAGTTGGTGATGGTCATGCGGCACATCACATCTACAGTATACCCCACATTATTCTCTTCCCTCTTATATTACCCACTTATATTCCCACTTATGGGAAACCCATGGGAAATTAACAAAAACAGGGTGTGTATAAAATGCACCAAGACCATTCTATTGAGTATGAGTTGAATCATTTTTACAAATTGAGAGGTCTTAAGGCCCCCTTACTGCAGAACGATTTTGGCCGATTTGGGCCAATTTTGATGTTTTGGGCCGATATATCGCCTGAAAAGTGCATCATCGTTTGTGTTTTCGATCCTATCCGATGCGCGGTTTTGTGAGAGTCGAATGGGAGCCTCTAGGTTGGTCGGACTGCACCTACAATTTGTCATAAACGGATGGAAAAAGGAGTGCTTTTGGCGCATGCGATATATCGTATGCGATATATTGTAGAAAGTATAGTACACATGCAATTTGGGCAGATAATTCGGTGAGTGTGTAGTTTCACGGCACCCGATATATCGGATGCGCTAGCGGCCGATATATCAGATGTGATATCAGCCGATATATCGATGCGATCCAAAGCGATTTTTTTACCTGTTCATAACCCCACTATCCACTACGCATGGAGTTGATTTTATATAGTGTGGCGAGCGCAGTAATCCGCGCCCCCTCGCGGGGCTCACTACACTCGCCACGCTTCGGGCTCGGTGGCTCGCTGCGCTCGCCACACTGTATAATATAGTGGATAGTGGGGTTATGAACAGGTAAAAAAATCGCATAGGATTGTATCGATAAATTGGCCAATATCGCATCTGATATATCGGCCAATATCGCAACCGATATATCGGGCGCTGCGAAACTACACAAGTACCGATAATTCTCATACAATTTATTGGACCAAATTGCATGCACAATGACACCAAAGTACCAAATTGGATGCAATCTCTCCCAGGAAGGTCCAGGGGGAGTTCAAGGGAAATTGCATCCAATTTCAGCACCAGATATATCGTTATAATGTAAGGGGCCCTTTATTACCTTATTTATTGAACCACCCTTGTACACAACAGTTAAGGTGCCCATACACGTTACAATTATTGTATCCAATATTGGATACAATATCGCATCTCATCGCATCTCGGTTTTGCGATAAGATGAGATGAGATCTAGTACAAAAAGTACATGCAGCACATACATTTGTACTAGATCTCATCTCATCTTATCGCAAAACCGAGATGCGATGGGATGCGATATTGTATCCAATATTGGATACAATAATTGTAACGTGTATGGGCACCTTAACATTGTTAATATACAATGAACTGCACCCTCACTGACAACATTTTGCATAATATATCATATTAAAGTGGCTTTTACAATGTTACAAATTAGGCTCCTGAGCAATAGAACAGATGTAGCTTCATAATAACCTGCCCAGGCAGTATTTAGGGACATCTCACCAAGGCTTTGTGTTGGTGGCCGGGTCCCAGTGGTGTAGCTAGGTGCCACGGTGCCCGGTGCAGAGGCATGTTTTGCCCCCCCCTGATTTCTAGTAAGCTGGGCTCTTGCACAGCTAAAAGGGGGCGCGGCCTAACATTATACCACACACCATAATGCCCATTGCACATTTTAACGGAGCGAACATTAACAAGCACACACACACAATAATGGGTAGATGCAGTGTAGGATGGAGAAGCACAGCGTTGCAGGGAGAGGAATTGTGAGGGAAAAAGGGGATACTGGGCTAGGGGAGTCGGTGAGATGGTGGCGAACGCTAGGCTGGAATGGAGGGCACTGAGTGAATAGGGGACTCTAGGCAGGATGGGAGGGGGGTATTACTGTGACAGGCAAGTTGGTGGTTTCTAGTTGCAGGGGCGGTGAAATGGGTGTAGTGGGCTGGTTGGTTAGGGAAGACAGGGAGACACTGGGACACTGTGAATGGGATGGGGAGGGGGGTCAGTAACAGTAGACTATAATCTGTCAGTGCTGCGCAGGGACCTGGTTCTCCTCAGAGTGTCAGGCTTCCTCACAGGCCTCTAGTTTTTCTGTACCCATCTCTCCCCACATACCTACACAGGTTTCAGCAGATCTGTCCTCCTGTACCCGGCTCCCTATGGTGGCAGCCTTCATCCCTCCTTCACCTTGCTCAGGGAAGCAGCTGAGGGTCCCGCTCCGCTCCACTTGGCACCCGGCGGTGGCTCCATACCCCCTCCAACCGATGGCTCCTTCCTTGATCCATGATCTGCAGTTAAGGGTCGGAGAGGCACATGTCTTGGTGCCCTCCCTCTAAATCTGTTGCGACTCTCCCTGCCTCCTGTGATGATACAACAAATTTTACAAAAATTAACTGGATCTGGTAAAGGCGCGTGGTTCCAGGCACTTGAGCAGGGTGGCAGGAGGGCCTGGGCAGCCACTATTGTGCGTGGGTGGCGCTGCCCGCTCTGGCTGGTCGCCTTGTGTCGACGTGGGATGTCCTGGTTGGGATCCCAGCTCTGTTCCCTCGCTCTGGACCTGAAGTGACGGCGGGGCGGCGCCTGCAGTTCTACCGGCCGCCTGTGGGGACTTCACTGACACAGGGAACACCAGCTGAGCCGCAGCGTCTGCAGAAAGACGCCATTTTGTTAAAGTCCTCCAATAGCAACTCGGGCTGAAGTCTGCAGCCTATCAGAGACTCTCCAGGGGGATGAAAGACTTCTGTTTGTAACAAGCTGGCACCAGTGCTTTGCTTGTCACTCCTTAGGGAACCTCAGTGTCCAGTTCTCTCCTGACTACCTGTGCACCTCCATTTTGGGTGCAACCTGCTACAACCACCTGTGCACCTCCAGTTTGGGTGCAACCTGCTACAACCACCTGTGCACCTCCAGTTTGGGTGCAACCTGCTACAACCACCTGTGCACCTCCAGTTTGGGTGAAACCTGCTACAACCACCTGTTCACCTCCAGTTTGGGTGAAACTTGCTACAGCCACCTGTGAACCTCCAGTTTGGGTGCTACAGCCAACTGTGCATCTCCAGTTTGGGTGCAACTTGCTACAGCCACCTGTGCACCTCCAGTTTGGGTGCAACCTGCTACAGCCACCTGTGCACCTCCAGCTTGGGTGCAATCTACTACAGACACCTGTGTGCCTCCAGTTCGGATACAACTTATTCCTGATTCCTGTGTATCTTCACTCTTCTGTCATCTCTACCGTGACTACTTCTGGGACTAATCTTATGTGCCAGTGTCTACATGCTCTGAGCTCCTCCCAGGTTCCCCTATGAGAAGGACCTATATAAGCCCTGATACCTTCCGAGCTTCAATTGATCCTGATCGTCATCCGGGCCCACAGAATCCTCAGGTACTGACAGAAAGCACTGGCCAGATGGACCCAGCTTCAGGTCAGGAACCCTTATAGGAACTAATTGGCCGCTTGCAAGCCCTCGAGGAGGGTTAGCGGCAAGTAGCCCAAGCCCTGCAGGGAATCTCTCAGCATCAGGACACTCTCCAGGCATCACTGTCTCAGGCTCCACCAACACCTCCTCCTGTGGTGGTTCAATCAAGTAACCCTGTTCGACCTCCGGGTGCCTCTACTCTGCATCTTCCAACCCCGGCTAAATTTGAAGGCACCCCTCGAGCCTGCAGGGGGTTTATTAACCAATGTGAAGTACACTTCTCACTCCAGCCCATGAACTTCCCCACGGACTTAACCCGGGTTGCATATATGGTTTCGTTGCTATCTGGGTCGGCCCTGGACTGGGTATCTCCCTTATGGGAGCGGTCGGATCCTCTGCTCACAAACTATGCCAATTCCTTTGCTGATTTTCGGAGAATATTCGATGAGCCCGGTTGGGTTACTTCAGCGGCCACTGAGATCCTACGAGTACGTCAAGGTACCAGGTCTGTCGCTCAGTATGTCATACATTTCCAGACCTTAGACTCTGAATTATCCTTGGTTTCGACCTTCCTGGCGGGACTTTCCGATCGCCTCAAGGGCAAGTTAGCAACACGTGACCTTCCCAGTACACTCACTGCCATCATCTCCCTCTGCAATAAGCTAGACCTCCATTACCGAGAGAGACAGGTCGAGAGGTCCCAGCAAGAGCGGGTTCGATCTAAACCCACTCCCAGGTTAGCATCCTCAGTTTGTTCCTCCTCTTCCTAAGGGCCCATGCAGGTCAATAGGGCCCACTTGTCTCCAGAAGAACGACAGCGAAGACAACGCCAGAATCTCTGTCTGTACTGTGGGGAGACTGGGCATCTCATTGCATCTTGTCCACGCCGTCCGTTAAACCGACGGTCCTAGCTGGTCCTGGAGAAACCAGACTAGGACAAGCTGATATTTCTCCACTCAAGTCTGATTCTCTTTTATCTCTTCAACTCTTGGTACCTGGTGGACCAGTCAAAGTACAAGTTCTCCTGGACTCTGGAGCGGCGGAGAATTTCATTTCTTTACAGTTTGTTGGCCAGCATCATC
Source organism: Crinia signifera (assembly GCF_055691185.1). NCBI lineage: Eukaryota > Metazoa > Chordata > Amphibia > Anura > Myobatrachidae > Crinia > Crinia signifera. The sequence goes on from NC_139224.1 coordinate 50,061,704, forward strand.
TCAAAACAGTGTTATTGGATCAGGCCTATAGTGTTTCTGCTGTGGATGGCAGCCTCATTCCACAAGGTTCAATTACCCACCGTACCGTCCCTCTTTCAGTTCAAGTCGGCCTGCTGCACCACAAATTACTTCCCTTCCTAGTAATTCCTAAAGCCAGCCACCCAATCGTTCTAGGATTTCCTTGGCTCCCAAAACATTCCCCTCACCGAAGCTCCTATACTTTGTCAGCCAGATTCCTCACGACCATTCATATTAGAAGTGGACACCTCCTCAGTAGGAGTCAGAGCGGTGCTCTCCCAGAAGACTCCCGATGACAAGATCCACCCCTGTGGGTTTTTCTCCAAGAAGTTCTTACCAGCCGAAAAAAATTATCCCATTGGGGAACAGGAACTCCTTGCCATCAAACTCACCTTGGAAGAGTGGCGATACCTTTTAGAGGGGGATACATTTCCAGTATCCATCATCACGGACCATAAGAACCTCCTCTACCTGTGAAAAGCCCACTGCCTGAATCCCAGATTAGCCCGCTGGGCACTATTTTTTACAAGAGTCAATTTCTTTTTAACCTTTCAGCCTGGATCTCAAAATGGCAAGACTGACGCTTTGTCCCGATCTTTTTCTTCTTTGATAGAGGACCAAGCTCCCGGTCCAGTGCTCCCAGCTACCAGATTTGCCAAGAATAAACTGATTTCAATTCCTCCAGGGAAAACATTTGTGAATACAAGCTTACATCCCACTCTGCTTCTCTGGGCTCACTGGCCATTCCAGTATTAAAAAAAACTTGAGTTCATTAAAAGGTCCTACTGGTGGCCCTCAATGAAGGCCGATGTCACGTCCTTCATTTCCTCCTGTCCTGTGTGTGCACGACACAAAACGTCTTGTCAGAAACCGTCCGGCCTTCTTCAGCCCTTGTCCATTCCAGAACAGCCCTGGACTCCTCTTTTTTCGATGGAATTCATCACTGATTTGCCCGCTTCCCAAGGATTCAATACCATCTGGGTCGTGGTGGACCGTTTTTCTAAAATGGCACACTTTGTTCCCCTTAAGGGGTTACCTTCGGCTCCCAAGCTAGCCCAGCTTTTTATCAAAGAAATATTCCGACTCCATGGTCTGCCTGTAGAAATAATCTCTGATAGAGGGGTACAATTCGTAGCAAGATTTTGGAAGTCTTTATGCTCAGCATATGCTCAGCTCAGTGAAAGTGCAGGGGAGCGGGCGAGCTGGCGGTGACGGCACAGCTCCAGCGCCATGATAGCTTCCAGCGCCCGGAGCTGGTGCTCTACCGGCACCGCCCTCGCTATGCCTCTGGTGATACGCTACTAAAGCATGTATTTTAAAATAGAGGCAATGCTATCTAGTGCAAAAAGTTAAACCGTCATCTTCCCGCATCGGATTCTCGCGAGACCTGGGGATATATATAGTTCCCGGCGGTCGGCGCCATTTTCAAACAGGCTGGTGATTTCAGACAGCACGGATTTTTTTTTCAATTACTGCTGCCAGTGCCCAGGGTGCCCGCATGTGTGCTGCATCAGTCCAGGGGTGCCCACATGTGTACTGTATCCATCCAGGGGTGCCCACATCTGTGCTGTATTTGTCCAGGGGTGCCCACATTTGCCCACATGTGTGTTGTATTTGTCCAGGGGTGCCCACATGTGTGCTGTATCAGTCCAGGGGTGCCCGCATGTGTACTGTATCCATCCAGGGGTGCCCACATGTGTGCTGTATTTGTCCAGGTACCCGCTAACGGACTGGAGAGGCGCAGAGATCATCCGAATGATTCTATTGGCCGCCTAGCGGCCAATAGAATCATCCGGAGGAAAGGCGCGGAAGATGAAACATCTCTGCGCCTCTCTAGTCCGTGAGCGGGTACCAGCCGGGAGCAGCGCGTCTGCAGGAGAAGATGCCGGGGTCGTCGCCGGGGACCAGGTGAGTAGGATTTGCTTCCTTAGGTACCCCTTTTGGAATACTTCGGATCCTGGACCCCGGAGACATCAGCCCTGGAGCCCAGGACCCCGGACCAGCCCTGGAACCAGGACCAAGGCCCCGGAACCGGACTCTTCAGCCCTGGAGCCCCGGACCCCGGACCAAGGATCCAGGGACCGACCTACGGGCTCAAGGTAGGTAAGTATCAGTATGTGTGTGTTATGTATGTATTAAACTTTTATTTTTCAGGGTGTCAGTGTGTTTTATTTAACAATTTTTTGTACTGTAGAACTACAAGTGCCAGCGGGCTCTTTAATGCCCCGCATGCTGGGACTTGTGGTTCTCCAAGTCCCAGCATGCGGGGTAGGCTTGCTGGGACTCATAGTTCTACAGTATAAGACAATCGTTTTTATTCTTTTTTTTACACTTTTCATCAGCCCGATGCCCACCGCCCAGGGGCATCGGGGACAGCCCCGGACTTTCAGCATGGGCTGGTAAGTCCTGGAGGGGGGGGGACCCCTTCATTGGGGGGGTCCCCACTTCCCCAGGACCCCTGCCCATGCTGACCAGCCACGGGGATAATGCTTTGTGCGCGGGACCTTATATAATAAGTGTCCCCCGGCTGTGGCATTACCCTGCTGGCTGGTTGGGTCTGGTGCTGGTTCTTAAAATACGGGGGACCCCTAGTCATTTTGTCCCCCGTATTTTGGGAACCAGCGCTGGACCTTGAGCCTGATGCTGGTTTCATTAAATCAAGGGATCCCCTATTTGTTTGTCCCTCTGATTTTATGATACCAGCACCGGCTTTTTGAGCCCGGGGCTGGTTATGCTTAGGAGGGGGACCGCACGCCGTTTTTTTTTCGTTTTTCAACACAACGCACAGTACTGAAAATGTGCCGATTTTCATGACTGAAAATCGCACATTTTCAGGACTTAAAAATCACCCGAAATCGCACCATATCGCATTTTTTTGCCGCAAATTCGCATCTCATTACATATGCGAATTCGCGGCAAAAAACGCGATTTTTAAAGGTGCGATTTGGTGTGATTTTAAAATCGCACCCTATTACATTTCGCCCAAGGTGTTTTTTTTACTGCAAGGGCTGTTAAATGCGCTGTAGTCCAGGGGAGAGCCAAGAGTGCTGTATAATTCATGGGGTGTTGCTAAGTCTGCCGCATAATTCCAGGTGTGCTGCTCTTTTTTATAATTAAAACAATACAAATTTTTATTTTTACTGCAGGAATTTGTCTGCCGTATAATTCCATGCCTGCCGCCATGCGTGCCGTATCAGTCCAGGGGTGCCGCCATCTGTGCCCTATAATTCCATGTGTGCTGTATCAGGTCAGGGATGCCCACATGTGTGACGCATAATTCCTGGGGTGAGCCAAGTGTGTCATATAATTCATGGGTTGCTGCAAAGTCTGCTGTTTAATTCATGGGGTGCTGCTAAGTGTGCTGTCACAGTCCTGGGGTGATGCTAAGTGTGCAGTATCAGTCCAGGGGTGAGCCATGTGTGCTGTATAATTTATGGGGTGATGCTAAGTCTGCTGTATCAATCCAGGGATGCTGCCATTTTTTTATTAAAAGAATAATTCTTTTTACTGCAAGAGTGTCACTATGTGTGCCATTTTTAAATAAAATTTCTGCAATTAAGTAACTGTTTTTTTGAAACATCTTACTCCAAGCGCCTGAGCTGTAGTGTTCCTCAAACCCCTATCCTTTCATATATGTGCCGTGTCGGCTGATTGAACTGGCTGGGGAACATATTCGGGCTGCTGGGGAAAGGGCGCACTAGACAAATCACACACCACCCTTGTACATGCATGTACATGTATGCATACACCATTTCAGTGCTGTGTCCGCAAAATGTTGCAGGCACTAAAGGTGCCCATACACGCTGCGAGAATCGCATACGTTATGAGCTATATCGCATCCCATCGCACGGCATGCATGCAATGTGTGTGCGATGCGATCCGAAAGCAGTACAAAAAGTATGTGCAGCACTCGTGACTGAGGGGGAAAGGAGGGGCGAGAAGGAGGAGATGGAAGAAGAGGGGAGGAGATAGAGGGGGCGGAGTATTGAGGACTGGCAGTGGCACTGGCACAGCACACTGAGAAGAGGAAAGGAAGGGGAGGCAGCGCTGCTGCCTGTTAGTCATTTGATTGACAGCTGACAGGCGCAGGGAGCAATGGGTAGGGGGCGGATCCGGACATGACATGTCATCCAGGCATTCACAGACAGCGCTACATGCCTCAGCGCAAGTGTCCGTGAGGAAGAGGGGGCAGGTCGCAGGAGGAGGACAGTGTGTGTGCGGTGCAGGGAGCTGCTCAGCCTCTCCATACTGCCGCCCGCTGTCAGACAGGTGCTGCGGGCGGTGTGCAGGATGCAGTGAAAGTGAGGGCTGATGCAGCTTTAGCAGAGCAGGGAGGGATACAGCGCCTTTTCAGCATGGCACCTCCCTGCTTTGCAGGAGCTGCTGAGTGGGTAGCGCCGGCCCTGCCCTAAAAACAATATTGTGAGGTGTTCAGAATAGACTGGAAATGAGTGAAGATCAATGCTCTTGAGGTTAATAATAGCGTAGGAGAAAAAAAAACACCTAAATTCTGTTTAGTGTTTTTTATGCTTTAAAAAAATAAATAAATCAGAACCCAAAACCCAAAAACCAAAACGTTGAGGGGGTGTTTTGGCAAAACCTAGTAGAACCCAAAACCTGAAGGTAATCATAACCCAAAACGCGAAAAGTGGCCGGTGCACATCCCTAAATAAAACACTGTATATGGGCACCTTCACAGTCCAGGTTTTAAGGATATCCAGGCTCAAATTCAATAGACTGATGTAATTAAGTCACCTGTGCTCTCACATGGACATCCTTAAACCCTGGACAGTAATTGCAGAATTTGGGAAATTCGGCCTACACTGTTTTTCTAAGGATCATGTGGTGTTAATTCCAAGATGTATCGCAAGACCTGTGACACTGACCCACAATATCATGTAATATTCTGGAGCTCTATAAATCATGATAAAATGATTGTTACCCTGCAGCAGCTAATGTAAGCCCACATTTATACACACGTAAAACAATATTAATCCTATGTAAAATAATGACTTGGAGACATATTGGTGATGACAAGGGTCAGGTTTACTAATTAATAGCTGAAGTTTACCAGAGTTTAAATGTTCAAATTATTAAATTATCAATGAGTTGGGTTTAATTAACAACACTTTAAAAACAATTAGCAGCTTAGCAGCTCTTCCAACACACCCACGAGGTGGCTGCTCAATGTCGTTTTTTTTTTTGGGGTGTCGCCAGTAGCCCTAATCCCCAGCTTGTTCACGTCAATTCCCTCCAGTTTCAAAACAGAAAATTTAAGTAAAATAGAAAAACACTAAATGTGTAACAACGATTGTTGGAACTGGAGGGATCAGTGACAAGTCTTTTATTAATTTGAAAAATACAAAAACTAAATTGAAAAAAACACTGTAAAAGTGTAAAAACTTTTGAACTTTTAAACAGGAACTCACCGCTTTAGACCATGATCTTATGTTTGGTTGTTCTGCTTTGCTGGGGAGCCGTCAGTAAAGGTGGGAGAAATGATCCGGGTTCAAGAGTCTCACGCGGCACAGAGGGCAGATGTGGTTGACCTGCAGCCATTCTGTCAGACAGGGAACATGGAAGGTGTGGTGACAGTACGATACAGCCATTTCTGTACCTACCTCAATGCCAGAGATACAGATGGAGCAGTACTCTGGTTCCTCTCCATCTGCAATGGTGCGCCTGCTGTAGGTGGGGAGATGGGACAGGACGAGCCGCAAGATGTTGTCCAGCAGGAGGTGATCTACTCTCTCTGCAACTGGCTGATGGTCTCTTCCTCTTCATCCAGATCTTCCTCTTCCCGATGATGGTCCTGATCTTCTTGCTGACTGACTCCCACGGGATGGTCTGCGGCGTCCTGACCTCAGCCATGTCCCTCTGATATTCGGGCTGGGTCCATCTAAAATGATATTTTATATATTGTAGATATAACAAATAGCCATATGTGACCTGTAAAGATCAGATATTGCTGGTGTACAATAAGACTTCCACCAGTAACATGATTTATATATTATATTACTATACAACTGAAAAACAGAGCTGTAACAGTATGAGTGTATGGATGCAGGCCCCAATGCTTAGCGGCTTCTGATCTGTAACTGACAGCATGGGAGGTGCCAGCCAGTAACACAGGGACACTGGCCAGCCACCACTGCTATAATCCCTCCCACTACAAAGGCCAACTGCTACAGAAGAGACATTGGTCTAAAATTTTATTTACTGAACAAACATTTTACTGACCTTCATTTCCAATCAGCTGGGACAACTCTCGTCGGCTCATTGTAGCCAGAGGCAGAAGGTGATCAAATAAAAAAAAAAAAAAAATGGGGGAGAAAAGAGAAAGAAAAAGCACAGATGTAATTGTGCGCTGAGCTCCACTCACTGATAACTCACTAGGAGAATCTCTGGTAGCAAATAATCGCCTGCAAATTGTTCTCACCTGAGAGGCCTTTTCTCCTGCGTCCACATCAGCTGCTGCCCAGGAAATGCCAGTGATATTGCTGTGCACTGAGGAATGCAATGTGGCATGCGGGCGGCAGTTGGTGATGGTCATGCGGCACATCACATCTACAGTATACCCCACATTATTCTCTTTTCACTTATATTACCCACTTATATTCCCACTTATGGGAAACCCATGGGAAATTACCAAAAACAGGGTGTGTATAAAATGCACCAAGACCATTCTATTGAGTATGAGTTGAATCATTTTTACAAATTGAGAGGTCTTAAGGCCCCCTTACTGTAGAACGATTTTGGCCGATTTGGGCCAATTTTGATGTTTTGGGCCGATATATCGCCTGAAAAGTGCATCATCGTTTGTGTTTTCGATCCTATCCGATGCGCGGTTTTGTGAGAGTCGAATGGGAGCCTCTAGGTTGGTCGGACTGCACCTACAATTTGTCATAAACGGATGGAAAAAGGAGTGCTTTTGGCGCATGCGATATATCGTATGCGATATATTGTAGAAAGTATAGTACACATGCAATTTGGGCAGATAATTCGGTGAGTGTGTAGTTTCACGGCGCCCGATATATCGGATGCGCTAGCGGCCGATATATCAGATGTGATATCAGTCGATATATCGATGCGATCCAAAGCGATTTTTTTACCTGTTCATAACCCCACTATCCACTACGCATGGAGTTGATTTTATATAGTGTGGCGAGCGCAGTAATCCGCGCCCCCTCGCGGGGCTCGCTACACTCGCCACGCTTCGGGCTCGGTGGCTCGCTGCGCTCGCCACACTGTATAATATAGTGGATAGTGGGGTTATGAACAGGTAAAAAAATCGCATAGGATTGTATCGATAAATCGGCCAATATCGCATCTGATATATCGGCCAATATCGCAACCGATATATCGGGCGCTGTGAAACTACACAAGTACCGATAATTCTCATACAATTTATTGGACCAAATTGCATGCACAATGACACCAAAGTACCAAATTGGATGCAATCACTCCCAGGAAGGTCCAGGGGGAGTTCAAGGGAAATTGCATCCAATTTCAGCACCAGATATATCGTTATAATGTAAGGGGCCCTTTATTACCTTATTTATTGAACCACCCTTGTACACAACAGTTAAGGTGCCCATACACGTTACAATTATTGTATCCAATATTGGATACAATATCGCATCTCATCGCATCTCGGTTTTGCGATAAGATGAGATGAGATCTAGTACAAAAAGTACATGCAGCACATACATTTGTACTAGATCTCATCTCATCTTATCGCAAAACCGAGATGCAATGGGATGCGATATTGTATCCAATATTGGATACAATAATTGTAACGTGTATGGGCACCTTAACATTGTTAATATACAATGAACTGCACCTTCACTGACAAAATTTTGCATAATATATCATATTAAAGTGGCTTTTACAATGTTACAAATTAGGCTCCTGAGCAATAGAACAGATGTAGCTTCATAATAACCTGCCCAGGCAGTATTTAGGGACATCTCACCAAGGCTTTGTGTTGGTGGCCGGGTCCCAGTGGTGTAGCTAGGTGCCACGGTGCCCGGTGCAGAGGCATGTTTTGCCCCCCCCTGATTTCTAGTAAGCTGGGCTCTTGCACAGCTAAAAGGGGGCGCGGCCTAACATTATACCACACACCATAATGCCCATTGCACATTTTAACGGAGCGAACATTAACAAGCACACACACACAATAATGGGTAGATGCAGTGTAGGATGGAGAAGCACAGCGTTGCAGGGAGAGGAATTGTGAGGGAAAAAGGGGATACTGGGCTAGGGGAGTCGGTGAGATGGTGGCGAACGCTAGGCTGGAATGGAGGGCACTGAGTGAATAGGGGACTCTAGGCAGGATGGGAGGGGGGTATTACTGTGACAGGCAAGTTGGTGGTTTCTAGTTGCAGGGGCGGTGAAATGGGTGTAGTGGGCTGGTTGGTTAGGGAAGACAGGGAGACACTGGGACACTGTGAATGGGATGGGGAGGGGGGTCAGTAACAGTAGACTATAATCTGTCAGTGCTGCGCAGGGACCTGGTTCTCCTCAGAGTGTCAGGCTTCCTCGCAGGCCTCTAGTTTTTCTGTACCCATCTCTCCCCACATACCTACACAGGTTTCAGCAGATCTGTCCTCCTGTACCCGGCTCCCTATGGTGGCAGCCTTCATCCCTCCTTCACCTTGCTCAGGGAAGCAGCTGAGGGTCCCGCTCCGCTCCACTTGGCACCCGGCGGTGGCTCCATACCCCCTCCACCCGATGGCTCCTTCCTTGATCCATGCTCCGCAGTTAAGGGTCGGAGAGGCACATGTCTTGGTGCCCTCCCTCTAAATCTGTTGCGACTCTCCCTGCCTCCTGTGATGATACAACAAATTTTACAAAAATTAACTGGATCTGGTAAAGGCGCGTGGTTCCAGGCACTTGAGCAGGGTGGCAGGAGGGCCTGGGCAGCCACTATTGTGCGTGGGTGGCGCTGCCCGCTCTGGCTGGTCGCCTTGTGTCGACGTGGGATGTCCTGGTTGGGATCCCAGCTCTGTTCCCTCGCTCTGGACCTGAAGTGACGGCGGGGCGGCGCCTGCAGTTCTACCGGCCGCCTGTGGGGACTTCACTGACACAGGGAACACCAGCTGAGCCGCAGCGTCTGCAGAAAGACGCCATTTTGTTAAAGTCCTCCAATAGCAACTCGGGCTGAAGTCTGCAGCCTATCAGAGACTCTCCAGGGGGATGAAAGACTTCTGTTTGTAACAAGTTGGCACCAGTGCTTTGCTTGTCACTCCTTAGGGAATCTCAGTGTCCAGTTCTCTCCTGACTACCTGTGCACCTCCATTTTGGGTGCAACCTGCTACAACCACCTGTGCACCTCCAGTTTGGGTGCAACCTGCTACAACCCCCTGTGCACCTCCAGTTTGGGTGCAACCTGCTACAACCACCTGTGCACCTCCAGTTTGGGTGAAACCTGCTACAACCACCTGTTCACCTCCAGTTTGGGTGAAACTTGCTACAGCCACCTGTGAACCTCCAGTTTGGGTGCTACAGCCAACTGTGCATCTCCAGTTTGGGTGCAACTTGCTACAGCCACCTGTGCACCTCCAGTTTGGGTGCAACCTGCTACAGCCACCTGTGCACCTCCAGCTTGGGTGCAATCTACTACAGACACCTGTGTGCCTCCAGTTCGGATACAACTTATTCCTGATTCCTGTGTATCTTCACTCTTCTGTCATCTCTACCGTGACTACTTCTGGGACTAATCTTATGTGCCAGTGTCTACATGCTCTGAGCTCCTCCCAGGTTCCCCTATGAGAATGACCTATATAAGCCCTGATACCTTCCGAGCTTCAATTGATCCTGATCATCATCCGGGCCCACAGAATCCTCAGGTACTGACAGAAAGCACTGGCCAGATGGACCCAGCTTCAGGTCAGGAACCCTTATAGGAACTAATTGGCCGCTTGCAAGCCCTCGAGGAGGGTTAGCGGCAAGTAGCCCAAGCCCTGCAGGGAATCTCTCAGCGTCAGGACACTCTCCAGGCATCACTGTCTCAGGCTCCACCAACACCTCCTCCTGTGGTGGTTCAATCAAGTAACCCTGTTCGACCTCCGGGTGCCTCTACTCTGCATCTTCCAACCCCGGCTAAATTTGAAGGCACCCCTCGAGCCTGCAGGGGGTTTATTAACCAATGTGAAGTACACTTCTCACTCCAGCCCATGAACTTCCCCACGGACTTAACCCGGGTTGCATATATGGTTTCGTTGCTATCTGGGTCGGCCCTGGACTGGGTATCTCCCTTATGGGAGCGGTCGGATCCTCTGCTCACAAACTATGCCAATTCCTTTGCTGATTTTCGGAGAATATTCGATGAGCCCGGTTGGGTTACTTCAGCGGCCACTGAGATCCTACGAGTACGTCAAGGTACCAGGTCTGTCGCTCAGTATGTCATACATTTCCAGACCTTAGACTCTGAATTATCCTTGGTTTTGACCTTCCTGGCGGGACTTTCCGATCGCCTCAAGGGCAAGTTAGCAACACGTGACCTTCCCAGTACACTCACTGCCATCATCTCCCTCTGCAATAAGCTAGACCTCCATTACTGAGAGAGACAGGTCGAGAGGTCCCAGCAAGAGCGGGTTCGATCTAAACCCACTCCCAGGTTAGCATCCTCAGTTTGTTCCTCCTCTTCCGAAGGGCCCATGCAGGTCAATAGGGCCCACTTGTCTCCAGAAGAACGACAGCGAAGACAACGCCAGAATCTCTGTCTGTACTGTGGGGAGACTGGGCATCTCATTGCATCTTGTCCACGCCGTCCGTTAAACCGACGGTCCTAGCTGGTCTTGGAGAAACCAGACTAGGACAAGCTGATATTTCTCCACTCAAGTCTGATTCTCTTTTATCTCTTCAACTCTTGGTACCTGGTGGACCAGTCAAAGTACAAGTTCTCCTGGACTCTGGGGCGGCGGAGAATTTCATTTCTTTACAGTTTGTTGGCCAGCATCATCTCAAAACAGTGTTATTGGATCAGGCCTATAGTGTTTCTGCTGTGGATGGCAGCCTCATTCCACAAGGTTCAATTACCCACCGTACCGTCCCTCTTTCAGTTCAAGTCGGCCTGCTGCACCACAAATTACTTCCCTTCCTAGTAATTCCTAAAGCCAGCCACCCAATCGTTCTAGGATTTCCTTGGCTCCCAAAACATTCCCCTCACCGAAGCTCCTATACTTTGTCAGCCAGATTCCTCACGACCATTCATATTAGAAGTGGACACCTCCTCAGTAGGAGTCAGAGCGGTGCTCTCCCAGAAGACTCCCGATGACAAGATCCACCCCTGTGGGTTTTTCTCCAAGAAGTTCTTACCAGCCGAAAAAAATTATCCCATTGGGGAACAGGAACTCCTTGCCATCAAACTCACCTTGGAAGAGTGGCGATACCTTTTAGAGGGGGATACATTTCCAGTATCCATGATCACGGACCATAAGAACCTCCTCTACCTGTGAAAAGCCCACTGCCTGAATCCCAGATTAGCCCGCTGGGCACTATTTTTTACAAGAGTCAATTTCTTTTTAACCTTTCAGCCTGGATCTCAAAATGGCAAGACTGACGCTTTGTCCCGATCTTTTTCTTCTTTGATAGAGGACCAAGCTCCCGGTCCAGTGCTCCCAGCTACCAGATTTGCCAAGAATAAACTGATTTCAATTCCTCCAGGGAAAACATTTGTGAATACAAGCTTACATCCCACTCTGCTTCTCTGGGCTCACTGGCCATTCCAGTATTAAAAAAAACTTGAGTTCATTAAAAGGTCCTACTGGTGGCCCTCAATGAAGGCCGATGTCACGTCCTTCATTTCCTCCTGTCCTGTGTGTGCACGACACAAAACGTCTTGTCAGAAACCGTCCGGCCTTCTTCAGCCCTTGTCCATTCCAGAACAGCCCTGGACTCCTCTTTTTTCGATGGAATTCATCACTGATTTGCCCGCTTCCCAAGGATTTAATACCATCTGGGTCGTGGTGGACCGTTTTTCTAAAATGGCACACTTTGTTCCCCTTAAGGGGTTACCTTCGGCTCCCAAGCTAGCCCAGCTTTTTATCAAAGAAATATTCCGACTCCATGGTCTGCCTGTAGAAATAATCTCTGATAGAGGGGTACAATTCGTAGCAAGATTTTGGAAGTCTTTATGCTCAGCATATGCTCAGCTCAGTGAAAGTGCAGGGGAGCGGGCGAGCTGGCGGTGACGGCACAGCTCCAGCGCCATGATAGCTTCCAGCGCCCGGAGCTGGTGCTCTACCGGCACCGCCCTCGCTATGCCTCTGGTGATACGCTACTAAAGCATGTATTTTAAAATAGAGGCAATGCTATCTAGTGCAAAAAGTTAAACCGTCATCTTCCCGCATCGGATTCTCGCGAGACCTGGGGATATATATAGTTCCCGGCGGTCGGCGCCATTTTCAAACAGGCTGGTGATTTCAGACAGCACGGATTTTTTTTTCAATTACTGCTGCCAGTGCCCAGGGTGCTCGCATGTGTGCTGCATCAGTCCAGGGGTGCCCACATGTGTACTGTATCCATCCAGGGGTGCCCACATCTGTGCTGTATTTGTCCAGGGGTGCCCACATTTGCCCACATGTGTGTTGTATTTGTCCAGGGGTGCCCACATGTGTGCTGTATCAGTCCAGGGGTGCCCGCATGTGTACTGTATCCATCCAGGGGTGCCCACATGTGTGCTGTATTTGTCCAGGTACCCGCTAACGGACTGGAGAGGCGCAGAGATCATCCGAATGATTCTATTAGACCAAGGCCCCGGAACCGGACTCTTCAGCCCTGGAGCCACGGACCCCGGACCAAGGATCCAGGGACCGACCTACGGGCTCAAGGTAGGTAAGTATCAGTATGTGTGTGTTATGTATGTATTAAACTTTTATTTTTCAGGGTGTCAGTGTGTTTTATTTAACAATTTTTTGTACTGTAGAACTACAAGTGCCAGCGGGCCCTTTAATGCCCCGCATGCTGGGACTTGTGGTTCTCCAAGTCCCAGCATGCGGGGTAGGCTTGCTGGGACTCATAGTTCTACAGTATAAGACAATCGTTTTTATTCTTTTTTTTACACTTTTCATCAGCCCGATGCCCACCGCCCAGGGGCATCGGGGACAGCCCCGGACTTTCAGCATGGGCTGGTAAGTCCTGGAGGGGGGGACCCCTTCATTGGGGGGGTCCCCACTTCCCCAGGACCCCTGCCCATGCTGACCAGCCACGGGGATAATGTGCGCGGGGCCTTATGTAATAAGTGTCCCCCGGCTGTGGCATTACCCTGCTGGCTGGTTGGGTCTGGTGCTGGTTCTTAAAATACGGGGGACCCCTAGTCATTTTGTCCCCCGTATTTTGGGAACCAGCGCTGGACCTTGAGCCTGATGCTGGTTTCATTAAATCAAGGGATCCCCTATTTGTTTGTCCCTCTGATTTTATGATACCAGCACCGGCTTTTTGAGCCCGGGGCTGGTTATGCTTAGGAGGGGGACCGCATGCCGTTTTTTTTCGTTTTTCAACACAACGCACAGTACTGAAAATGTGCCGATTTTCATGACTGAAAATCGCACATTTTCAGGACTTAAAAATCACCCGAAATCTCATTACATATGCGAATTCGCGGCAAAAAACGCGATTTTTAAAGGTGCGATTTGGTGTGATTTTAAAATCGCACCCTATTACATTTCGCCCAAGGTGTTTTTTTTACTGCAAGGGCTGTTAAATGCGCTGTAGTCCAGGGGAGAGCCAAGAGTGCTGTATAATTCATGGGGTGTTGCTAAGTCTGCCGCATAATTCCAGGTGTGCTGCTCTTTTTTATAATTAAAACAATACAAATTTTTATTTTTACTGCAGGAATTTGTCTGCCGTATAATTCCATGCCTGCCGCCATGCGTGCCGTATCAGTCCAGGGGTGCCGCCATCTGTGCCCTATAATTCCATGTGTGCTGTATCAGGTCAGGGATGCCCACATGTGTGACGCATAATTCCTGGGGTGAGCCAAGTGTGTCATATAATTCATGGGTTGCTGCAAAGTCTGCTGTTTAATTCATGGGGTGCTGCTAAGTGTGCTGCCACAGTCCTGGGGTGATGCTAAGTGTGCAGTATCAGTCCAGGGGTGAGCCATGTGTGCTGTATAATTTATGGGGTGATGCTAAGTCTGCTGTATCAATCCAGGGATGCTGCCATTTTTTTATTAAAAGAATAACTCTTTTTACTGCAAGAGTGTCACTGTGTGTGCCATTTTTAAATAAAATTTCTGCAATTAAGTAACTGTTTTTTTGAAACATCTTACTCCAAGCGCCTGAGCTGTAGTGTTTCTCAAACCCCTATCCTTTCATATATGTGCCGTGTCGGCTGATTGAACTGGCTGGGGAACATATTCGGGCTGCTGGGGAAAGGGCGCACTAGACAAATCACACACCACCCTTGTACATGCATGTACATGTATGCATACACCATTTCAGTGCTGTGTCCGCAAAATGTTGCAGGCACTAAAGGTGCCCATACACGCTGCGAGAATCGCATAAGTTATGAGCTATATCGCATCCCATCGCACGGCATGCATGCAATGTGTGTGCGATGCGATCCGAAAGCAGTACAAAAAGTATGTGCAGCACTCGTGACTGAGGGGGAAAGGAGGGGCGAGAAGGAGGAGATGGAAGAAGAGGGGAGGAGATAGAGGGGGCGGAGTATTGAGGACTGGCAGTGGCACTGGCACAGCACACTGAGAAGAGGAAAGGAAGGGGAGGCAGCGCTGCTGCCTGTTAGTCATTTGATTGACAGCTGACAGGTGCAGGGAGCAATGGGTAGGGGGCGGATCCGGACATGACATGTCATCCAGGCATTCACAGACAGCGCTACATGCCTCAGCGCAAGTGTCCGTGAGGAAGAGGGGGCAGGTCGCAGGAGGAGGACAGTGTGTGTGCGGTGCAGGAAGCTGCTCAGCCTCTCCATACTGCCGCCCGCTGTCAGACAGGTGCTGCGGGCGGTGTGCAGGATGCAGTGAAAGTGAGGGCTGATGCAGCTTTAGCAGAGCAGGGAGGGATACAGCGCCTTTTCAGCATGGCACCTCCCTGCTTTGCAGGAGCTGCTGAGTGGGTAGCGCCGGCCCTGCCCTAAAAACAATATTGTGAGGTGTTCAGAATAGACTGGAAATGAGTGAAGATCAATGCTCTTGAGGTTAATAATAGCGTAGGAGAAAAAAAAACACCTAAATTCTGTTTAGTGTTTTTTATGCTTTAAAAAAATAAATAAATCAGAACCCAAAACCCAAAAACCAAAACGTTGAGGGGGTGTTTTGGCAAAACCTAGTAGAACCCAAAACCTGAAGGTAATCATAACCCAAAACGCGAAAAGTGGCCGGTGCACATCCCTAAATAAAACACTGTATATGGGCACCTTCACAGTCCAGGTTTTAAGGATATCCAGGCTCAAATTCAATAGACTGATGTAATTAAGTCACCTGTGCTCTCACATGGACATCCTTAAACCCTGGACAGTAATTGCAGAATTTGGGAAATTCGGCCTACACTGTTTTTCTAAGGATCATGTGGTGTTAATTCCAAGATGTATCGCAAGACCTGTGACACTGACCCACAATATCATGTAATATTCTGGAGCTCTATAAATCATGATAAAATGATTGTTACCCTGCAGCAGCTAATGTAAGCCCACATTTATACACACGTAAAACAATATTAATCCTATGTAAAATAATGACTTGGAGACATATTGGTGATGACAAGGGTCAGGTTTACTAATTAATAGCTGAAGTTTACCAGAGTTTAAATGTTCAAATTATTAAATTATCAATGAGTTGGGTTTAATTAACAACACTTTAAAAATAATTAGCAGCTTAGCAGCTCTTCCAACACACCCACGAGGTGGCTGCTCAATGTCGTTTTTTTTTTTGGGGTGTCGCCAGTAGCCCTAATCCCCAGCTTGTTCACGTCAATTCCCTCCAGTTTCAAAACAGAAAATTTAAGTAAAATAGAAAAACACTAAATGTGTAACAACGATTGTTGGAACTGGAGGGATCAGTGACAAGTCTTTTATTAATTTGAAAAATACAAAAACTAAATTGAAAAAAACACTGTAAAAGTGTAAAAACTTTTGAACTTTTAAACAGGAACTCACCGCTTTAGACCATGATCTTATGTTTGGTTGTTCTGCTTTGCTGGGGAGCCGTCAGTAAAGGTGGGAGAAATGATCCGGGTTCAAGAGTCTCACGCGGCACAGAGGGCAGATGTGGTTGACCTGCAGCCATTCTGTCAGACAGGGAACATGGAAGGTGTGGTGACAGTACGATACAGCCATTTCTGTACCTACCTCAATGCCAGAGATACAGATGGAGCAGTACTCTGGTTCCTCTCCATCTGCAATGGTGCGCCTGCTGTAGGTGGGGAGATGGGACAGGACGAGCCGCAAGATGTTGTCCAGCAGGAGGTGATCTACTCTCTCTGCAACTGGCTGATGGTCTCTTCCTCTTCGTCCAGATCTTCCTCTTCCCGATGATGGTCCTGATCTTCTTGCTGACTGACTCCCACGGGATGGTCTGCGGCGTCCTGACCTCAGCCATGTCCCTCTGATATTCGGGCTGGGTCCATCTAAAACGATATTTTATATATTGTAGATATAACAAATAGCCATATGTGACATGTAAAGATCAGATATTGCTTGTGTACAATAAGACTTCCAGCAGTAACATGATTTATATATTATATTACTATACAACTGAAAAACACAGCTGTAACAGTATGAGTGTATGGATTCAGGCCCCAATGCTTAGCGGCTTCTGATCTGTAACTGACAGCATGGGAGGTGCCAGCCAGTAACACAGGGACACTGGCCAGCCACCACTGCTATAATCCCTCCCACTACAAAGGCCAACTGCTACAGAAGAGACATTGGTCTAAAATTTAATTTACTGAACAAACATTTTACTGACCTTCATTTCCAATCAGCTGGGACAACTCTCGTCGGCTCATTGTAGCCGGAGGCAGAAGGTGATCAAATAAAAAAAAAAAAAAAATGGGGGAGAAAAGAGAAAGAAAAAGCACAGATGTAATTGTGCGCTGAGCTCCACTCACTGATAACTCACTAGGAGAATCTCTGGTAGCAAATAATCGCCTGCAAATTGTTCTCACCTGAGAGGCCTTTTCTCCTGCGTCCACATCAGCTGCTGCCCAGGAAATGCCAGTGATATTGCTGTGCACTGAAGAATGCAATGTGGCATGCGGGCGGCAGTTGGTGATGGTCATGCGGCACATCACATCTACAATATACCCCACATTATTCTCTTCCCTCTTATATTACCCACTTATATTCCCACTTATGGGAAACCCATGGGAAATTACCAAAAACAGGGTGTGTATAAAATGCACCAAGACCATTCTATTGAGTATGAGTTGAATCATTTTTACAAATTGAGAGGTCTTAAGGCCCCCTTACTGTAGAACGATTTTGGCCGATTTGGGCCAATTTTGATGTTTTGGGCCGATATATCGCCTGAAAAGTGCATCATCGTTTGTGTTTTCGATCCTATCCGATGCGCGGTTTTGTGAGAGTCGAATGGGAGCCTCTAGGTTGGTCGGACTGCACCTACAATTTGTCATAAACGGATGGAAAAAGGAGTGCTTTTGGCGCATGCGATATATCGTATGCGATATATTGTAGAAAGTATAGTACACATGCAATTTGGGCAGATAATTCGGTGAGTGTGTAGTTTCACGGCACCCGATATATCGGATGCGCTAGCGGCCGATATATCAGATGTGATATCAGTCGATATATCGATGCGATCCAAAGCGATTTTTTTACCTGTTCATAACCCCACTATCCACTACGCATGGAGTTGATTTTATATAGTGTGGCGAGCGCAGTAATCCGCGCCCCCTCGCGGGGCTCGCTACACTCGCCACGCTTCGGGCTCGGTGGCTCGCTGCGCTCGCCACACTGTATAATATAGTGGATAGTGGGGTTATGAACAGGTAAAAAAATCGCATAGGATTGTATCGATAAATCGGCCAATATCGCATCTGATATATCGGCCAATATCGCAGCCGATATATCGGGCGCTGTGAAACTACACAAGTACCGATAATTCTCATACAATTTATTGGACCAAATTGCATGCACAATGACACCAAAGTACCAAATTGGATGCAATCACTCCCAGGAAGGTCCAGGGGGAGTTCAAGGGAAATTGCATCCAATTTCAGCACCAGATATATCGTTATAATGTAAGGGGCCCTTTATTACCTTATTTATTGAACCACCCTTGTACACAACAGTTAAGGTGCCCATACACGTTACAATTATTGTATCCAATATTGGATACAATATCGCATCTCATCGCATCTCGGTTTTGCGATAAGATGAGATGAGATCTAGTACAAAAAGTACATGCAGCACATACATTTGTACTAGATCTCATCTCATCTTATCGCAAAACCGAGATGCGATGGGATGCGATATTGTATCCAATATTGGATACAATAATTGTAACGTGTATGGGCACCTTAACATTGTTAATATACAATGAACTGCACCCTCACTGACAAAATTTTGCATAATATATCATATTAAAGTGGCTTTTACAATGTTACAAATTAGGCTCCTGAGCAATAGAACAGATGTAGCTTCATAATAACCTGCCCAGGCAGTATTTAGGGACATCTCACCAAGGCTTTGTGTTGGTGGCCGGGTCCCAGTGGTGTAGCTAGGTGCCACGGTGCCCGGTGCAGAGGCATGTTTTGCCCCCCCCTGATTTCTAGTAAGCTGGGCTCTTGCACAGCTAAAAGGGGGCGCGGCCTAACATTATACCACACACCATAATGCCCATTGCACATTTTAACGGAGCGAACATTAACAAGCACACACACACAATAATGGGTAGATGCAGTGTAGGATGGAGAAGCACAGCGTTGCAGGGAGAGGAATTGTGAGGGAAAAAGGGGATACTGGGCTAGGGGAGTCGGTGAGATGGTGGCGAACGCTAGGCTGGAATGGAGGGCACTGAGTGAATAGGGGACTCTAGGCAGGATGGGAGGGGGGTATTACTGTGACAGGCAAGTTGGTGGTTTCTAGTTGCAGGGGCGGTGAAATGGGTGTAGTGGGCTGGTTGGTTAGGGAAGACAGGGAGACACTGGGACACTGTGAATGGGATGGGGAGGGGGGTCAGTAACAGTAGACTATAATCTGTCAGTGCTGCGCAGGGACCTGGTTCTCCTCAGAGTGTCAGGCTTCCTCACAGGCCTCTAGTTTTTCTGTACCCATCTCTCCCCACATACATACACAGGTTTCAGCAGATCTGTCCTCCTGTACCCGGCTCCCTATGGTGGCAGCCTTCATCCCTCCTTCACCTTGCTCAGGGAAGCAGCTGAGGGTCCCGCTCCGCTCCACTTGGCACCCGGCTGTGGCTCCATACCCCCTCCACCCGATGGCTCCTTCCTTGATCCATGCTCCGCAGTTAAGGGTCGGAGAGGCACATGTCTTGGTGCCCTCCCTCTAAATCTGTTGCGACTCTCCCTGCCTCCTGTGATGATACAACAAATTTTACAAAAATTAACTGGATCTGGTAAAGGCGCGTGGTTCCAGGCACTTGAGCAGGGTGGCAGGAGGGCCTGGGCAGCCACTATTGTGCGTGGGTGGCGCTGCCCGCTCTGGCTGGTCGCCTTATGTCGACGTGGGATGTCCTGGTTGGGATCCCAGCTCTGTTCCCTCGCTCTGGACCTGAAGTGACGGTGGGGCGGCGCCTGCAGTTCTACCGGCCGCCTGTGGGGACTTCACTGACACAGGGAACACCAGCTGAGCCGCAGCGTCTGCAGAAAGACGCCATTTTGTTAAAGTCCTCCAATAGCAACTCGGGCTGAAGTCTGCAGCCTATCAGAGACTCTCCAGGGGGATGAAAGACTTCTGTTTGTAACAAGCTGGCACCAGTGCTTTGCTTGTCACTCCTTAGGGAATCTCAGTGTCCAGTTCTCTCCTGACTACCTGTGCACCTCCATTTTGGGTGCAACCTGCTACAACCACCTGTGCACCTCCAGTTTGGGTGCAACCTGCTACAACCACCTGTGCACCTCCAGTTTGGGTGCAACCTGCTACAACCACCTGTGCACCTCCAGTTTGGGTGAAACCTGCTACAACCACCTGTTCACCTCCAGTTTGGGTGAAACTTGCTACAGCCACCTGTGAACCTCCAGTTTGGGTGCTACAGCCAACTGTGCATCTCCAGTTTGGGTGCAACTTGCTACAGCCACCTGTGCACCTCCAGTTTGGGTGCAACCTGCTACAGCCACCTGTGCACCTCCAGCTTGGGTGCAATCTACTACAGACACCTGTGTGCCTCCAGTTCGGATACAACTTATTCCTGATTCCTGTGTATCTTCACTCTTCTGTCATCTCTACCGTGACTACTTCTGGGACTAATCTTATGTGCCAGTGTCTACATGCTCTGAGCTCCTCCCAGGTTCCCCTATGAGAAGGACCTATATAAGCCCTGATACCTTCCGAGCTTCAATTGATCCTGATCATCATCCGGGCCCACAGAATCCTCAGGTACTGACAGAAAGCACTGGCCAGATGGACCCAGCTTCAGGTCAGGAACCCTTATAGGAACTAATTGGCCGCTTGCAAGCCCTCGAGGAGGGTTAGCGGCAAGTAGCCCAAGCCCTGCAGGGAATCTCTCAGCGTCAGGACACTCTCCAGGCATCACTGTCTCAGGCTCCACCAACACCTCCTCCTGTGGTGGTTCAATCAAGTAACCCTGTTCGACCTCCGGGTGCCTCTACTCTGCATCTTCCAACCCCGGCTAAATTTGAAGGCACCCCTCGAGCCTGCAGGGGGTTTATTAACCAATGTGAAGTACACTTCTCACTCCAGCCCATGAACTTCCCCACGGACTTAACCCGGGTTGCATATATGGTTTCGTTGCTATCTGGGTCGGCCCTGGACTGGGTATCTCCCTTATGGGAGCGGTCGGATCCTCTGCTCACAAACTATGCCAATTCCTTTGCTGATTTTCGGAGAATATTCGATGAGCCCGGTTGGGTTACTTCAGCGGCCACTGAGATCCTACGAGTACGTCAAGGTACCAGGTCTGTCGCTCAGTATGTCATACATTTCCAGACCTTAGACTCTGAATTATCCTTGGTTTTGACCTTCCTGGCGGGACTTTCCGATCGCCTCAAGGGCAAGTTAGCAACACGTGACCTTCCCAGTACACTCACTGCCATCATCTCCCTCTGCAATAAGCTAGACCTCCATTACCGAGAGAGACAGGTCGAGAGGTCCCAGCAAGAGCGGGTTCGATCTAAACCCACTCCCAGGTTAGCATCCTCAGTTTGTTCCTCCTCTTCCGAAGGGCCCATGCAGGTCAATAGGGCCCACTTGTCTCCAGAAGAACGACAGCGAAGACAACGCCAGAATCTCTGTCTGTACTGTGGGGAGACTGGGCATCTCATTGCATCTTGTCCACGCCGTCCGTTAAACCGACGGTCCTAGCTGGTCCTGGAGAAACCAGACTAGGACAAGCTGATATTTCTCCACTCAAGTCTGATTCTCTTTTATCTCTTCAACTCTTGGTACCTGGTGGACCAGTCAAAGTACAAGTTCTCCTGGACTCTGGGGCGGCGGAGAATTTCATTTCTTTACAGTTTGTTGGCCAGCATCATCTCAAAACAGTGTTATTGGATCAGGCCTATAGTGTTTCTGCTGTGGATGGCAGCCTCATTCCACAAGGTTCAATTACCCACCGTACCGTCCCTCTTTCAGTTCAAGTCGGCCTGCTGCACCACAAATTACTTCCCTTCCTAGTAATTCCTAAAGCCAGCCACCCAATCGTTCTAGGATTTCCTTGGCTCCCAAAACATTCCCCTCACCGAAGCTCCTATACTTTGTCAGCCAGATTCCTCACGACCATTCATATTAGAAGTGGACACCTCCTCAGTAGGAGTCAGAGCGGTGCTCTCCCAGAAGACTCCCGATGACAAGATCCACCCCTGTGGGTTTTTCTCCAAGAAGTTCTTACCAGCCGAAAAAAATTATCCCATTGGGGAACAGGAACTCCTTGCCATCAAACTCACCTTGGAAGAGTGGCGATACCTTTTAGAGGGGGATACATTTCCAGTATCCATGATCACGGACCATAAGAACCTCCTCTACCTGTGAAAAGCCCACTGCCTGAATCCCAGATTAGCCCGCTGGGCACTATTTTTTACAAGAGTCAATTTCTTTTTAACCTTTCAGCCTGGATCTCAAAATGGCAAGACTGACGCTTTGTCCCGATCTTTTTCTTCTTTGATAGAGGACCAAGCTCCCGGTCCAGTGCTCCCAGCTACCAGATTTGCCAAGAATAAACTGATTTCAATTCCTCCAGGGAAAACATTTGTGAATACAAGCTTACATCCCACTCTGCTTCTCTGGGCTCACTGGCCATTCCAGTATTAAAAAAAACTTGAGTTCATTAAAAGGTCCTACTGGTGGCCCTCAATGAAGGCCGATGTCACGTCCTTCATTTCCTCCTGTCCTGTGTGTGCACGACACAAAACGTCTTGTCAGAAACCGTCCGGCCTTCTTCAGCCCTTGTCCATTCCAGAACAGCCCTGGACTCCTCTTTTTTCGATGGAATTCATCACTGATTTGCCCGCTTCCCAAGGATTCAATACCATCTGGGTCGTGGTGGACCGTTTTTCTAAAATGGCACACTTTGTTCCCCTTAAGGGGTTACCTTCGGCTCCCAAGCTAGCCCAGCTTTTTATCAAAGAAATATTCCGACTCCATGGTCTGCCTGTAGAAATAATCTCTGATAGAGGGGTACAATTCGTAGCAAGATTTTGGAAGTCTTTATGCTCAGCATATGCTCAGCTCAGTGAAAGTGCAGGGGAGCGGGCGAGCTGGCGGTGACGGCACAGCTCCAGCGCCATGATAGCTTCCAGCGCCCGGAGCTGGTGCTCTACCGGCACCGCCCTCGCTATGCCTCTGGTGATACGCTACTAAAGCATGTATTTTAAAATAGAGGCAATGCTATCTAGTGCAAAAAGTTAAACCGTCATCTTCCCGCATCGGATTCTCGCGAGACCTGGGGATATATATAGTTCCCGGCGGTCGGCGCCATTTTCAAACAGGCTGGTGATTTCAGACAGCACGGATTTTTTTTTCAATTACTGCTGCCAGTGCCCAGGGTGCCCGCATGTGTGCTGCATCAGTCCAGGGGTGCCCACATGTGTACTGTATCCATCCAGGGGTGCCCACATCTGTGCTGTATTTGTCCAGGGGTGCCCACATTTGCCCACATGTGTGTTGTATTTGTCCAGGGGTGCCCACATGTGTGCTGTATCAGTCCAGGGGTGCCCGCATGTGTACTGTATCCATCCAGGGGTGCCCACATGTGTGCTGTATTTGTCCAGGTACCCGCTAACGGACTGGAGAGGCGCAGAGATCATCCGAATGATTCTATTGGCCGCCTAGCGGCCAATAGAATCATCCGGAGGAAAGGCGCGGAAGATGAAACATCTCTGCGCCTCTCTAGTCCGTGAGCGGGTACCAGCCGGGAGCAGCGCGTCTGCAGGAGAAGATGCCGGGGTCGTCGCCGGGGACCAGGTGAGTAGGATTTGCTTCCTTAGGTACCCCTTTTGGAATACTTCGGATCCTGGACCCCGGAGACATCAGCCCTGGAGCCCAGGACCCCGGACCAGCCCTGGAACCAGGACCAAGGCCCCGGAACCGGACTCTTCAGCCCTGGAGCCACGGACCCCGGACCAAGGATCCAGGGACCGACCTACGGGCTCAAGGTAGGTAAGTATCAGTATGTGTGTGTTATGTATGTATTAAACTTTTATTTTTCAGGGTGTCAGTGTGTTTTATTTAACAATTTTTTGTACTGTAGAACTACAAGTGCCAGCGGGCCCTTTAATGCCCCGCATGCTGGGACTTGTGGTTCTCCAAGTCCCAGCATGCGCGGTAGGCTTGCTGGGACTCATAGTTCTACAGTATAAGACAATCGTTTTTATTCTTTTTTTTACACTTTTCATCAGCCCGATGCCCACCGCCCAGGGGCATCGGGGACAGCCCCGGACTTTCAGCATGGGCTGGTAAGTCCTGGAGGGGGGGACCCCTTCATTGGGGGGGTCCCCACTTCCCCAGGACCCCTGCCCATGCTGACCAGCCACGGGGATAATGCTTTGTGCGCGGGGCCTTATGTAATAAGTGTCCCCCGGCTGTGGCATTACCCTGCTGGCTGGTTGGGTCTGGTGCTGGTTCTTAAAATACGGGGGACCCCTAGTCATTTTGTCCCCCGTATTTTGGGAACCAGCGCTGGACCTTGAGCCTGATGCTGGTTTCATTAAATCAAGGGATCCCCTATTTGTTTGTCCCTCTGATTTTATGATACCAGCACCGGCTTTTTGAGCCCGGGGCTGGTTATGCTTAGGAGGGGGACCGCATGCCGTTTTTTTTCGTTTTTCAACACAACGCACAGTACTGAAATGTGCCGATTTTCATGACTGAAAATCGCACATTTTCAGGACTTAAAAATCACCCGAAATCTCATTACATATGCGAATTCGCGGCAAAAAACGCGATTTTTAAAGGTGCGATTTGGTGTGATTTTAAAATCGCACCCTATTACATTTCGCCCAAGGTGTTTTTTTTACTGCAAGGGCTGTTAAATGCGCTGTAGTCCAGGGGAGAGCCAAGAGTGCTGTATAATTCATGGGGTGTTGCTAAGTCTGCCGCATAATTCCAGGTGTGCTGCTCTTTTTTATAATTAAAACAATACAAATTTTTATTTTTACTGCAGGAATTTGTCTGCCGTATAATTCCATGCCTGCCGCCATGCGTGCCGTATCAGTCCAGGGGTGCCGCCATCTGTGCCCTATAATTCCATGTGTGCTGTATCAGGTCAGGGATGCCCACATGTGTGACGCATAATTCCTGGGGTGAGCCAAGTGTGTCATATAATTCATGGGTTGCTGCAAAGTCTGCTGTTTAATTCATGGGGTGCTGCTAAGTGTGCTGCCACAGTCCTGGGGTGATGCTAAGTGTGCAGTATCAGTCCAGGGGTGAGCCATGTGTGCTGTATAATTTATGGGGTGATGCTAAGTCTGCTGTATCAATCCAGGGATGCTGCCATTTTTTTATTAAAAGAATAACTCTTTTTACTGCAAGAGTGTCACTGTGTGTGCCATTTTTAAATAAAATTTCTGCAATTAAGTAACTGTTTTTTTGAAACATCTTACTCCAAGCGCCTGAGCTGTAGTGTTCCTCAAACCCCTATCCTTTCATATATGTGCCGTGTCGGCTGATTGAACTGGCTGGGGAACATATTCGGGCTGCTGGGGAAAGGGCGCACTAGACAAATCACACACCACCCTTGTACATGCATGTACATGTATGCATACACCATTTCAGTGCTGTGTCCGCAAAATGTTGCAGGCACTAAAGGTGCCCATACACGCTGCGAGAATCGCATAAGTTATGAGCTATATCGCATCCCATCGCACGGCATGCATGCAATGTGTGTGCGATGCGATCCGAAAGCAGTACAAAAAGTATGTGCAGCACTCGTGACTGAGGGGGAAAGGAGGGGCGAGAAGGAGGAGATGGAAGAAGAGGGGAGGAGATAGAGGGGGCGGAGTATTGAGGACTGGCAGTGGCACTGGCACAGCACACTGAGAAGAGGAAAGGAAGGGGAGGCAGCGCTGCTGCCTGTTAGTCATTTGATTGACAGCTGACAGGTGCAGGGAGCAATGGGTAGGGGGCGGATCCAGACATGACATGTCATCCAGGCATTCACAGACAGCGCTACATGCCTCAGCGCAAGTGTCCGTGAGGAAGAGGGGGCAGGTCGCAGGAGGAGGACAGTGTGTGTGCGGTGCAGGAAGCTGCTCAGCCTCTCCATACTGCCGCCCGCTGTCAGACAGGTGCTGCGGGCGGTGTGCAGGATGCAGTGAAAGTGAGGGCTGATGCAGCTTTAGCAGAGCAGGGAGGGATACAGCGCCTTTTCAGCATGGCACCTCCCTGCTTTGCAGGAGCTGCTGAGTGGGTAGCGCCGGCCCTGCCCTAAAAACAATATTGTGAGGTGTTCAGAATAGACTGGAAATGAGTGAAGATCAATGCTCTTGAGGTTAATAATAGCGTAGGAGAAAAAAAAACACCTAAATTCTGTTTAGTGTTTTTTATGCTTTAAAAAAATAAATAAATCAGAACCCAAAACCCAAAAACCAAAACGTTGAGGGGGTGTTTTGGCAAAACCTAGTAGAACCCAAAACCTGAAGGTAATCATAACCCAAAACGCGAAAAGTGGCCGGTGCACATCCCTAAATAAAACACTGTATATGGGCACCTTCACAGTCCAGGTTTTAAGGATATCCAGGCTCAAATTCAATAGACTGATGTAATTAAGTCACCTGTGCTCTCACATGGACATCCTTAAACCCTGGACAGTAATTGCAGAATTTGGGAAATTCGGCCTACACTGTTTTTCTAAGGATCATGTGGTGTTAATTCCAAGATGTATCGCAAGACCTGTGACACTGACCCACAATATCATGTAATATTCTGGAGCTCTATAAATCATGATAAAATGATTGTTACCCTGCAGCAGCTAATGTAAGCCCACATTTATACACACGTAAAACAATATTAATCCTATGTAAAATAATGACTTGGAGACATATTGGTGATGACAAGGGTCAGGTTTACTAATTAATAGCTGAAGTTTACCAGAGTTTAAATGTTCAAATTATTAAATTATCAATGAGTTGGGTTTAATTAACAACACTTTAAAAATAATTAGCAGCTTAGCAGCTCTTCCAACACACCCACGAGGTGGCTGCTCAATGTCGTTTTTTTTTTTGGGGTGTCGCCAGTAGCCCTAATCCCCAGCTTGTTCACGTCAATTCCCTCCAGTTTCAAAACAGAAAATTTAAGTAAAATAGAAAAACACTAAATGTGTAACAACGATTGTTGGAACTGGAGGGATCAGTGACAAGTCTTTTATTAATTTGAAAAATACAAAAACTAAATTGAAAAAAACACTGTAAAAGTGTAAAAACTTTTGAACTTTTAAACAGGAACTCACCGCTTTAGACCATGATCTTATGTTTGGTTGTTCTGCTTTGCTGGGGAGCCGTCAGTAAAGGTGGGAGAAATGATCCGGGTTCAAGAGTCTCACGCGGCACAGAGGGCAGATGTGGTTGACCTGCAGCCATTCTGTCAGACAGGGAACATGGAAGGTGTGGTGACAGTACGATACAGCCATTTCTGTACCTACCTCAATGCCAGAGATACAGATGGAGCAGTACTCTGGTTCCTCTCCATCTGCAATGGTGCGCCTGCTGTAGGTGGGGAGATGGGACAGGACGAGCCGCAAGATGTTGTCCAGCAGGAGGTGATCTACTCTCTCTGCAACTGGCTGATGGTCTCTTCCTCTTCGTCCAGATCTTCCTCTTCCCGATGATGGTCCTGATCTTCTTGCTGACTGACTCCCACGGGATGGTCTGCGGCGTCCTGACCTCAGCCATGTCCCTCTGATATTCGGGCTGGGTCCATCTAAAACGATATTTTATATATTGTAGATATAACAAATAGCCATATGTGACATGTAAAGATCAGATATTGCTTGTGTACAATAAGACTTCCAGCAGTAACATGATTTATATATTATATTACTATACAACTGAAAAACAGAGCTGTAACAGAATGAGTGTATGGATTCAGGCCCCAATGCTTAGCGGCTTCTGATCTGTAACTGACAGCATGGGAGGTGCCAGCCAGTAACACAGGGACACTGGCCAGCCACCACTGCTATAATCCCTCCCACTACAAAGGCCAACTGCTACAGAAGAGACATTGGTCTAAAATTTAATTTACTGAACAAACATTTTACTGACCTTCATTTCCAATCAGCTGGGACAACTCTCGTCGGCTCATTGTAGCCGGAGGCAGAAGGTGATCAAATAAAAAAAAAAAAAAAATGGGGGAGAAAAGAGAAAGAAAAAGCACAGATGTAATTGTGCGCTGAGCTCCACTCACTGATAACTCACTAGGAGAATCTCTGGTAGCAAATAATCGCCTGCAAATTGTTCTCACCTGAGAGGCCTTTTCTCCTGCGTCCACATCAGCTGCTGCCCAGGAAATGCCAGTGATATTGCTGTGCACTGAGGAATGCAATGTGGCATGCGGGCGGCAGTTGGTGATGGTCATGCGGCACATCACATCTACAATATACCCCACATTATTCTCTTCCCTCTTATATTACCCACTTATATTCCCACTTATGGGAAACCCATGGGAAATTACCAAAAACAGGGTGTGTATAAAATGCACCAAGACCATTCTATTGAGTATGAGTTGAATCATTTTTACAAATTGAGAGGTCTTAAGGCCCCCTTACTGTAGAACGATTTTGGCCGATTTGGGCCAATTTTGATGTTTTGGGCCGATATATCGCCTGAAAAGTGCATCATCGTTTGTGTTTTCGATCCTATCCGATGCGCGGTTTTGTGAGAGTCGAATGGGAGCCTCTAGGTTGGTCGGACTGCACCTACAATTTGTCATAAACGGATGGAAAAAGGAGTGCTTTTGGCGCATGCGATATATCGTATGCGATATATTGTAGAAAGTATAGTACACATGCAATTTGGGCAGATAATTCGGTGAGTGTGTAGTTTCACGGCACCCGATATATCGGATGCGCTAGCGGCCGATATATCAGATGTGATATCAGTCGATATATCGATGCGATCCAAAGCGATTTTTTTACCTGTTCATAACCCCACTATCCACTACGCATGGAGTTGATTTTATATAGTGTGGCGAGCGCAGTAATCCGCGCCCCCTCGCGGGGCTCGCTACACTCGCCACGCTTCGGGCTCGGTGGCTCGCTGCGCTCGCCACACTGTATAATATAGTGGATAGTGGGGTTATGAACAGGTAAAAAAATCGCATAGGATTGTATCGATAAATCGGCCAATATCGCATCTGATATATCGGCCAATATCGCAGCCGATATATCGGGCGCTGTGAAACTACACAAGTACCGATAATTCTCATACAATTTATTGGACCAAATTGCATGCACAATGACACCAAAGTACCAAATTGGATGCAATCACTCCCAGGAAGGTCCAGGGGGAGTTCAAGGGAAATTGCATCCAATTTCAGCACCAGATATATCGTTATAATGTAAGGGGCCCTTTATTACCTTATTTATTGAACCACCCTTGTACACAACAGTTAAGGTGCCCATACACGTTACAATTATTGTATCCAATATTGGATACAATATCGCATCTCATCGCATCTCGGTTTTGCGATAAGATGAGATGAGATCTAGTACAAAAAGTACATGCAGCACATACATTTGTACTAGATCTCATCTCATCTTATCGCAAAACCGAGATGCGATGGGATGCGATATTGTATCCAATATTGGATACAATAATTGTAACGTGTATGGGCACCTTAACATTGTTAATATACAATGAACTGCACCCTCACTGACAAAATTTTGCATAATATATCATATTAAAGTGGCTTTTACAATGTTACAAATTAGGCTCCTGAGCAATAGAACAGATGTAGCTTCATAATAACCTGCCCAGGCAGTATTTAGGGACATCTCACCAAGGCTTTGTGTTGGTGGCCGGGTCCCAGTGGTGTAGCTAGGTGCCACGGTGCCCGGTGCAGAGGCATGTTTTGCCCCCCCCTGATTTCTAGTAAGCTGGGCTCTTGCACAGCTAAAAGGGGGCGCGGCCTAACATTATACCACACACCATAATGCCCATTGCACATTTTAACGGAGCGAACATTAACAAGCACACACACACAATAATGGGTAGATGCAGTGTAGGATGGAGAAGCACAGCGTTGCAGGGAGAGGAATTGTGAGGGAAAAAGGGGATACTGGGCTAGGGGAGTCGGTGAGATGGTGGCGAACGCTAGGCTGGAATGGAGGGCACTGAGTGAATAGGGGACTCTAGGCAGGATGGGAGGGGGGTATTACTGTGACAGGCAAGTTGGTGGTTTCTAGTTGCAGGGGCGGTGAAATGGGTGTAGTGGGCTGGTTGGTTAGGGAAGACAGGGAGACACTGGGACACTGTGAATGGGATGGGGAGGGGGGTCAGTAACAGTAGACTATAATCTGTCAGTGCTGCGCAGGGACCTGGTTCTCCTCAGAGTGTCAGGCTTCCTCACAGGCCTCTAGTTTTTCTGTACCCATCTCTCCCCACATACATACACAGGTTTCAGCAGATCTGTCCTCCTGTACCCGGCTCCCTATGGTGGCAGCCTTCATCCCTCCTTCACCTTGCTCAGGGAAGCAGCTGAGGGTCCCGCTCCGCTCCACTTGGCACCCGGCTGTGGCTCCATACCCCCTCCACCCGATGGCTCCTTCCTTGATCCATGCTCCGCAGTTAAGGGTCGGAGAGGCACATGTCTTGGTGCCCTCCCTCTAAATCTGTTGCGACTCTCCCTGCCTCCTGTGATGATACAACAAATTTTACAAAAATTAACTGGATCTGGTAAAGGCGCGTGGTTCCAGGCACTTGAGCAGGGTGGCAGGAGGGCCTGGGCAGCCACTATTGTGCGTGGGTGGCGCTGCCCGCTCTGGCTGGTCGCCTTGTGTCGACGTGGGATGTCCTGGTTGGGATCCCAGCTCTGTTCCCTCGCTCTGGACCTGAAGTGACGGTGGGGCGGCGCCTGCAGTTCTACCGGCCGCCTGTGGGGACTTCACTGACACAGGGAACACCAGCTGAGCCGCAGCGTCTGCAGAAAGACGCCATTTTGTTAAAGTCCTCCAATAGCAACTCGGGCTGAAGTCTGCAGCCTATCAGAGACTCTCCAGTGGGATGAAAGACTTCTGTTTGTAACAAGCTGGCACCAGTGCTTTGCTTGTCACTCCTTAGGGAATCTCAGTGTCCAGTTCTCTCCTGACTACCTGTGCACCTCCATTTTGGGTGCAACCTGCTACAACCACCTGTGCACCTCCAGTTTGGGTGCAACCTGCTACAACCACCTGTGCACCTCCAGTTTGGGTGCAACCTGCTACAACCACCTGTGCACCTCCAGTTTGGGTGAAACCTGCTACAACCACCTGTTCACCTCCAGTTTGGGTGAAACTTGCTACAGCCACCTGTGAACCTCCAGTTTGGGTGCTACAGCCAACTGTGCATCTCCAGTTTGGGTGCAACTTGCTACAGCCACCTGTGCACCTCCAGTTTGGGTGCAACCTGCTACAGCCACCTGTGCACCTCCAGCTTGGGTGCAATCTACTACAGACACCTGTGTGCCTCCAGTTCGGATACAACTTATTCCTGATTCCTGTGTATCTTCACTCTTCTGTCATCTCTACCGTGACTACTTCTGGGACTAATCTTATGTGCCAGTGTCTACATGCTCTGAGCTCCTCCCAGGTTCCCCTATGAGAAGGACCTATATAATCCCTGATACCTTCCGAGCTTCAATTGATCCTGATCGTCATCCGGGCCCACAGAATCCTCAGGTACTGACAGAAAGCACTGGCCAGATGGACCCAGCTTCAGGTCAGGAACCCTTATAGGAACTAATTGGCCGCTTGCAAGCCCTCGAGGAGGGTTAGCGGCAAGTAGCCCAAGCCCTGCAGGGAATCTCTCAGCGTCAGGACACTCTCCAGGCATCACTGTCTCAGGCTCCACCAACACCTCCTCCTGTGGTGGTTCAATCAAGTAACCCTGTTCGACCTCCGGGTGCCTCTACTCTGCATCTTCCAACCCCGGCTAAATTTGAAGGCACCCCTCGAGCCTGCAGGGGGTTTATTAACCAATGTGAAGTACACTTCTCACTCCAGCCCATGAACTTC
Source organism: Crinia signifera (assembly GCF_055691185.1). NCBI lineage: Eukaryota > Metazoa > Chordata > Amphibia > Anura > Myobatrachidae > Crinia > Crinia signifera. The sequence continues at coordinate 50,093,547 of NC_139224.1, forward strand.
CCCACGGACTTAACCCGGGTTGCATATATGGTTTCGTTGCTATCTGGGTCGGCCCTGGACTGGGTATCTCCCTTATGGGAGCGGTCGGATCCTCTGCTCACAAACTATGCCAATTCCTTTGCTGATTTTCGGAGAATATTCGATGAGCCCGGTTGGGTTACTTCAGCGGCCACTGAGATCCTACGAGTACGTCAAGGTACCAGGTCTGTCGCTCAGTATGTCATACATTTCCAGACCTTAGACTCTGAATTATCCTTGGTTTCGACCTTCCTGGCGGGACTTTCCGATCGCCTCAAGGGCAAGTTAGCAACACGTGACCTTCCCAGTACACTCACTGCCATCATCTCCCTCTGCAATAAGCTAGACCTCCATTACCGAGAGAGACAGGTCGAGAGGTCCCAGCAAGAGCGGGTTCGATCTAAACCCACTCCCAGGTTAGCATCCTCAGTTTGTTCCTCCTCTTCCGAAGGGCCCATGCAGGTCAATAGGGCCCACTTGTCTCCAGAAGAACGACAGCGAAGACAACGCCAGAATCTCTGTCTGTACTGTGGGGAGACTGGGCATCTCATTGCATCTTGTCCACGCCGTCCGTTAAACCGACGGTCCTAGCTGGTCCTGGAGAAACCAGACTAGGACAAGCTGATATTTCTCCACTCAAGTCTGATTCTCTTTTATCTCTTCAACTCTTGGTACCTGGTGGACCAGTCAAAGTACAAGTTCTCCTGGACTCTGGGGCGGCGGAGAATTTCATTTCTTTACAGTTTGTTGGCCAGCATCATCTCAAAACAGTGTTATTGGATCAGGCCTATAGTGTTTCTGCTGTGGATGGCAGCCTCATTCCACAAGGTTCAATTACCCACCGTACCGTCCCTCTTTCAGTTCAAGTCGGCCTGCTGCACCACAAATTACTTCCCTTCCTAGTAATTCCTAAAGCCAGCCACCCAATCGTTCTAGGATTTCCTTGGCTCCCAAAACATTCCCCTCACCGAAGCTCCTATACTTTGTCAGCCAGATTCCTCACGACCATTCATATTAGAAGTGGACACCTCCTCAGTAGGAGTCAGAGCGGTGCTCTCCCAGAAGACTCCCGATGACAAGATCCACCCCTGTGGGTTTTTCTCCAAGAAGTTCTTACCAGCCGAAAAAAATTATCCCATTGGGGAACAGGAACTCCTTGCCATCAAACTCACCTTGGAAGAGTGGCGATACCTTTTAGAGGGGGATACATTTCCAGTATCCATCATCACGGACCATAAGAACCTCCTCTACCTGTGAAAAGCCCACTGCCTGAATCCCAGATTAGCCCGCTGGGCACTATTTTTTACAAGAGTCAATTTCTTTTTAACCTTTCAGCCTGGATCTCAAAATGGCAAGACTGACGCTTTGTCCCGATCTTTTTCTTCTTTGATAGAGGACCAAGCTCCCGGTCCAGTGCTCCCAGCTACCAGATTTGCCAAGAATAAACTGATTTCAATTCCTCCAGGAAAAACATTTGTGAATACAAGCTTACATCCCACTCTGCTTCTCTGGGCTCACTGGCCATTCCAGTATTAAAAAAAACTTGAGTTCATTAAAAGGTCCTACTGGTGGCCCTCAATGAAGGCCGATGTCACGTCCTTCATTTCCTCCTGTCCTGTGTGTGCACGACACAAAACGTCTTGTCAGAAACCGTCCGGCCTTCTTCAGCCCTTGTCCATTCCAGAACAGCCCTGGACTCCTCTTTTTTCGATGGAATTCATCACTGATTTGCCCGCTTCCCAAGGATTCAATACCATCTGGGTCGTGGTGGACCGTTTTTCTAAAATGGCACACTTTGTTCCCCTTAAGGGGTTACCTTCGGCTCCCAAGCTAGCCCAGCTTTTTATCAAAGAAATATTCCGACTCCATGGTCTGCCTGTAGAAATAATCTCTGATAGAGGGGTACAATTCGTAGCAAGATTTTGGAAGTCTTTATGCTCAGCATATGCTCAGCTCAGTGAAAGTGCAGGGGAGCGGGCGAGCTGGCGGTGACGGCACAGCTCCAGCGCCATGATAGCTTCCAGCGCCCGGAGCTGGTGCTCTACCGGCACCGCCCTCGCTATGCCTCTGGTGATACGCTACTAAAGCATGTATTTTAAAATAGAGGCAATGCTATCTAGTGCAAAAAGTTAAACCGTCATCTTCCCGCATCGGATTCTCGCGAGACCTGGGGATATATATAGTTCCCGGCGGTCGGCGCCATTTTCAAACAGGCTGGTGATTTCAGACAGCACGGATTTTTTTTTCAATTACTGCTGCCAGTGCCCAGGGTGCCCGCATGTGTGCTGCATCAGTCCAGGGGTGCCCACATGTGTACTGTATCCATCCAGGGGTGCCCACATCTGTGCTGTATTTGTCCAGGGGTGCCCACATTTGCCCACATGTGTGTTGTATTTGTCCAGGGGTGCCCACATGTGTGCTGTATCAGTCCAGGGGTGCCCGCATGTGTACTGTATCCATCCAGGGGTGCCCACATGTGTGCTGTATTTGTCCAGGTACCCGCTAACGGACTGGAGAGGCGCAGAGATCATCCGAATGATTCTATTGGCCGCCTAGCGGCCAATAGAATCATCCGGAGGAAAGGCGCGGAAGATGAAACATCTCTGCGCCTCTCTAGTCCGTGAGCGGGTACCAGCCGGGAGCAGCGCGTCTGCAGGAGAAGATGCCGGGGTCGTCGCCGGGGACCAGGTGAGTAGGATTTGCTTCCTTAGGTACCCCTTTTGGAATACTTCGGATCCTGGACCCCGGAGACATCAGCCCTGGAGCCCAGGACCCCGGACCAGCCCTGGAACCAGGACCAAGGCCCCGGAACCGGACTCTTCAGCCCTGGAGCCACGGACCCCGGACCAAGGATCCAGGGACCGACCTACGGGCTCAAGGTAGGTAAGTATCAGTATGTGTGTGTTATGTATGTATTAAACTTTTATTTTTCAGGGTGTCAGTGTGTTTTATTTAACAATTTTTTGTACTGTAGAACTACAAGTGCCAGCGGGCCCTTTAATGCCCCGCATGCTGGGACTTGTGGTTCTCCAAGTCCCAGCATGCGGGGTAGGCTTGCTGGGACTCATAGTTCTACAGTATAAGACAATCGTTTTTATTCTTTTTTTTACACTTTTCATCAGCCCGATGCCCACCGCCCAGGGGCATCGGGGACAGCCCCGGACTTTCAGCATGGGCTGGTAAGTCCTGGAGGGGGGGGACCCCTTCATTGGGGGGGTCCCCACTTCCCCAGGACCCCTGCCCATGCTGACCAGCCACGGGGATAATGCTTTGTGCGCGGGACCTTATATAATAAGTGTCCCCCGGCTGTGGCATTACCCTGCTGGCTGGTTGGGTCTGGTGCTGGTTCTTAAAATACGGGGGACCCCTAGTCATTTTGTCCCCCGTATTTTGGGAACCAGCGCTGGACCTTGAGCCTGATGCTGGTTTCATTAAATCAAGGGATCCCCTATTTGTTTGTCCCTCTGATTTTATGATACCAGCACCGGCTTTTTGAGCCCGGGGCTGGTTATGCTTAGGAGGGGGACCGCATGCCGTTTTTTTTCGTTTTTCAACACAACGCACAGTACTGAAAATGTGCCGATTTTCATGACTGAAAATCGCACATTTTCAGGACTTAAAAATCACCCGAAATCGCACCATATCGCATTTTTTTGCCGCAAATTCGCATCTCATTACATATGCGAATTCGCAGCAAAAAACGCGATTTTTAAAGGTGCGATTTGGTGTGATTTTAAAATCGCACCCTATTACATTTCGCCCAAGGTGTTTTTTTTACTGCAAGGGCTGTTAAATGCGCTGTAGTCCAGGGGAGAGCCAAGAGTGCTGTATAATTCATGGGGTGTTGCTAAGTCTGCCGCATAATTCCAGGTGTGCTGCTCTTTTTTATAATTAAAACAATACAAATTTTTATTTTTACTGCAGGAATTTGTCTGCCGTATAATTCCATGCCTGCCGCCATGCGTGCCGTATCAGTCCAGGGGTGCCGCCATCTGTGCCCTATAATTCCATGTGTGCTGTATCAGGTCAGGGATGCCCACATGTGTGACGCATAATTCCTGGGGTGAGCCAAGTGTGTCATATAATTCATGGGTTGCTGCAAAGTCTGCTGTTTAATTCATGGGGTGCTGCTAAGTGTGCTGTCACAGTCCTGGGGTGATGCTAAGTGTGCAGTATCAGTCCAGGGGTGAGCCATGTGTGCTGTATAATTTATGGGGTGATGCTAAGTCTGCTGTATCAATCCAGGGATGCTGCCATTTTTTTATTAAAAGAATAACTCTTTTTACTGCAAGAGTGTCACTGTGTGTGCCATTTTTAAATAAAATTTCTGCAATTAAGTAACTGTTTTTTTGAAACATCTTACTCCAAGCGCCTGAGCTGTAGTGTTCCTCAAACCCCTATCCTTTCATATATGTGCCGTGTCGGCTGATTGAACTGGCTGGGGAACATATTCGGGCTGCTGGGGAAAGGGCGCACTAGACAAAGCACACACCACCCTTGTACATGCATGTACATGTATGCATACACCATTTCAGTGCTGTGTCCGCAAAATGTTGCAGGCACTAAAGGTGCCCATACACGCTGCGAGAATCGCATACGTTATGAGCTATATCGCATCCCATCGCACGGCATGCATGCAATGTGTGTGCGATGCGATCCGAAAGCAGTACAAAAAGTATGTGCAGCACTCGTGACTGAGGGGGAAAGGAGGGGCGAGAAGGAGGAGATGGAAGAAGAGGGGAGGAGATAGAGGGGGCGGAGTATTGAGGACTGGCAGTGGCACTGGCACAGCACACTGAGAAGAGGAAAGGAAGGGGAGGCAGCGCTGCTGCCTGTTAGTCATTTGATTGACAGCTGACAGGCGCAGGGAGCAATGGGTAGGGGGCGGATCCGGACATGACATGTCATCCAGGCATTCACAGACAGCGCTACATGCCTCAGCGCAAGTGTCCGTGAGGAAGAGGGGGCAGGTCGCAGGAGGAGGACAGTGTGTGTGCGGTGCAGGGAGCTGCTCAGCCTCTCCATACTGCCGCCCGCTGTCAGACAGGTGCTGCGGGCGGTGTGCAGGATGCAGTGAAAGTGAGGGCTGATGCAGCTTTAGCAGAGCAGGGAGGGATACAGCGCCTTTTCAGCATGGCACCTCCCTGCTTTGCAGGAGCTGCTGAGTGGGTAGCGCCGGCCCTGCCCTAAAAACAATATTGTGAGGTGTTCAGAATAGACTGGAAATGAGTGAAGATCAATGCTCTTGAGGTTAATAATAGCGTAGGAGAAAAAAAAACACCTAAATTCTGTTTAGTGTTTTTTATGCTTTAAAAAAATAAATAAATCAGAACCCAAAACCCAAAAACCAAAACGTTGAGGGGGTGTTTTGGCAAAACCTAGTAGAACCCAAAACCTGAAGGTAATCATAACCCAAAACGCGAAAAGTGGCCGGTGCACATCCCTAAATAAAACACTGTATATGGGCACCTTCACAGTCCAGGTTTTAAGGATATCCAGGCTCAAATTCAATAGACTGATGTAATTAAGTCACCTGTGCTCTCACATGGACATCCTTAAACCCTGGACAGTAATTGCAGAATTTGGGAAATTCGGCCTACACTGTTTTTCTAAGGATCATGTGGTGTTAATTCCAAGATGTATCGCAAGACCTGTGACACTGACCCACAATATCATGTAATATTCTGGAGCTCTATAAATCATGATAAAATGATTGTTACCCTGCAGCAGCTAATGTAAGCCCACATTTATACACACGTAAAACAATATTAATCCTATGTAAAATAATGACTTGGAGACATATTGGTGATGACAAGGGTCAGGTTTACTAATTAATAGCTGAAGTTTACCAGAGTTTAAATGTTCAAATTATTAAATTATCAATGAGTTGGGTTTAATTAACAACACTTTAAAAATAATTAGCAGCTTAGCAGCTCTTCCAACACACCCACGAGGTGGCTGCTCAATGTCGTTTTTTTTTTTGGGGTGTCGCCAGTAGCCCTAATCCCCAGCTTGTTCACGTCAATTCCCTCCAGTTTCAAAACAGAAAATTTAAGTAAAATAGAAAAACACTAAATGTGTAACAACGATTGTTGGAACTGGAGGGATCAGTGACAAGTCTTTTATTAATTTGAAAAATACAAAAACTAAATTGAAAAAAACACTGTAAAAGTGTAAAAACTTTTGAACTTTTAAACAGGAACTCACCGCTTTAGACCATGATCTTATGTTTGGTTGTTCTGCTTTGCTGGGGAGCCGTCAGTAAAGGTGGGAGAAATGATCCGGGTTCAAGAGTCTCACGCGGCACAGAGGGCAGATGTGGTTGACCTGCAGCCATTCTGTCAGACAGGGAACATGGAAGGTGTGGTGACAGTACGATACAGCCATTTCTGTACCTACCTCAATGCCAGAGATACAGATGGAGCAGTACTCTGGTTCCTCTCCGTCTGCAATGGTGCGCCTGCTGTAGGTGGGGAGATGGGACAGGACGAGCCGCAAGATGTTGTCCAGCAGGAGGTGATCTACTCTCTCTGCAACTGGCTGATGGTCTCTTCCTCTTCGTCCAGATCTTCCTCTTCCCGATGATGGTCCTGATCTTGTTGCTGACTGACTCCCACGGGATGGTCTGCGGCGTCCTGACCTCAGCCATGTCCCTCTGATATTCGGGCTGGGTCCATCTAAAACGATATTTTATATATTGTAGATATAACAAATAGCCATATGTGACATGTAAAGATCAGATATTGCTGGTGTACAATAAGACTTCCAGCAGTAACATGATTTATATATTATATTACTATACAACTGAAAAACAGAGCTGTAACAGTATGAGTGTATGGATTCAGGCCCCAATGCTTAGCGGCTTCTGATCTGTAACTGACAGCATGGGAGGTGCCAGCCAGTAACACAGGGACACTGGCCAGCCACCACTGCTATAATCCCTCCCACTACAAAGGCCAACTGCTACAGAAGAGACATTGGTCTAAAATTTAATTTACTGAACAAACATTTTACTGACCTTCATTTCCAATCAGCTGGGACAACTCTCGTCGGCTCATTGTAGCCGGAGGCAGAAGGTGATCAAATAAAAAAAAAAAAAAAATGGGGGAGAAAAGAGAAAGAAAAAGCACAGATGTAATTGTGCGCTGAGCTCCACTCACTGATAACTCACTAGGAGAATCTCTGGTAGCAAATAATCGCCTGCAAATTGTTCTCACCTGAGAGGCCTTTTCTCCTGCGTCCACATCAGCTGCTGCCCAGGAAATGCCAGTGATATTGCTGTGCACTGAGGAATGCAATGTGGCATGCGGGCGGCAGTTGGTGATGGTCATGCGGCACATCACATCTACAGTATACCCCACATTATTCTCTTCCCTCTTATATTACCCACTTATATTCCCACTTATGGGAAACCCATGGGAAATTACCAAAAACAGGGTGTGTATAAAATGCACCAAGACCATTCTATTGAGTATGAGTTGAATCATTTTTACAAATTGAGAGGTCTTAAGGCCCCCTTACTGTAGAACGATTTTGGCCGATTTGGGCCAATTTTGATGTTTTGGGCCGATATATCGCCTGAAAAGTGCATCATCGTTTGTGTTTTCGATCCTATCCGATGCGCGGTTTTGTGAGAGTCGAATGGGAGCCTCTAGGTTGGTCGGACTGCACCTACAATTTGTCATAAACGGATGGAAAAAGGAGTGCTTTTGGCGCATGCGATATATCGTATGCGATATATTGTAGAAAGTATAGTACACATGCAATTTGGGCAGATAATTCGGTGAGTGTGTAGTTTCACGGCAGCCGATATATCGGATGCGCTAGCGGCCTATATATCAGATGTGATATCAGCCGATATATCGATGCGATCCAAAGCGATTTTTTTACCTGTTCATAACCCCACTATCCACTACGCATGGAGTTGATTTTATATAGTGTGGCGAGCGCAGTAATCCGCGCCCCCTCGCGGGGCTCGCTACACTCGCCACGCTTCGGGCTCGGTGGCTCGCTGCGCTCGCCACACTGTATAATATAGTGGATAGTGGGGTTATGAACAGGTAAAAAAATCGCATAGGATTGTATCGATAAATCGGCCAATATCGCATCTGATATATCGGCCAATATCGCAACCGATATATCGGGCGCTGTGAAACTACACAAGTACCGATAATTCTCATACAATTTATTGGACCAAATTGCATGCACAATGACACCAAAGTACCAAATTGGATGCAATCACTCCCAGGAAGGTCCAGGGGGAGTTCAAGGGAAATTGCATCCAATTTCAGCACCAGATATATCGTTATAATGTAAGGGGCCCTTTATTACCTTATTTATTGAACCACCCTTGTACACAACAGTTAAGGTGCCCATACACGTTACAATTATTGTATCCAATATTGGATACAATATCGCATCTCATCGCATCTCGGTTTTGCGATAAGATGAGATGAGATCTAGTACAAAAAGTACATGCAGCACATACATTTGTACTAGATCTCATCTCATCTTATCGCAAAACCGAGATGCGATGGGATGCGATATTGTATCCAATATTGGATACAATAATTGTAACGTGTATGGGCACCTTAACATTGTTAATATACAATGAACTGCACCCTCACTGACAAAATTTTGCATAATATATCATATTAAAGTGGCTTTTACAATGTTACAAATTAGGCTCCTGAGCAATAGAACAGATGTAGCTTCATAATAACCTGCCCAGGCAGTATTTAGGGACATCTCACCAAGGCTTTGTGTTGGTGGCCGGGTCCCAGTGGTGTAGCTAGGTGCCACGGTGCCCGGTGCAGAGGCATGTTTTGCCCCCCCTGATTTCTAGTAAGCTGGGCTCTTGCACAGCTAAAAGGGGGCGCGGCCTAACATTATACCACACACCATAATGCCCATTGCACATTTTAACGGAGCGAACATTAACAAGCACACACACACAATAATGGGTAGATGCAGTGTAGGATGGAGAAGCACAGCGTTGCAGGGAGAGGAATTGTGAGGGAAAAAGGGGATACTGGGCTAGGGGAGTCGGTGAGATGGTGGCGAACGCTAGGCTGGAATGGAGGGCACTGAGTGAATATGGGACTCTAGGCAGGATGGGAGGGGGGTATTACTGTGACAGGCAAGTTGGTGGTTTCTAGTTGCAGGGGCGGTGAAATGGGTGTAGTGGGCTGGTTGGTTAGGGAAGACAGGGAGACACTGGGACACTGTGAATGGGATGGGGAGGGGGGTCAGTAACAGTAGACTATAATCTGTCAGTGCTGCGCAGGGACCTGGTTCTCCTCAGAGTGTCAGGCTTCCTCACAGGCCTCTAGTTTTTCTGTACCCATCTCTCCCCACATACCTACACAGGTTTCAGCAGATCTATCCTCCTGTACCCGGCTCCCTATGGTGGCAGCCTTCATCCCTCCTTCACCTTGCTCAGGGAAGCAGCTGAGGGTCCCGCTCCGCTCCACTTGGCACCCGGCGGTGGCTCCATACCCCCTCCACCCGATGGCTCCTTCCTTGATCCATGCTCCGCAGTTAAGGGTCGGAGAGGCACATGTCTTGGTGCCCTACCTCTAAATCTGTTGCGACTCTCCCTGCCTCCTGTGATGATACAACAAATTTTACAAAAATTAACTGGATCTGGTAAAGGCGCGTGGTTCCAGGCACTTGAGCAGGGTGGCAGGAGGGCCTGGGCAGCCACTATTGTGCGTGGGTGGCGCTGCCCGCTCTGGCTGGTCACCTTGTGTCGACGTGGGATGTCCTGGTTGGGATCCCAGCTCTGTTCCCTCGCTCTGGACCTGAAGTGACGGCGGGGCGGCGCCTGCAGTTCTACCGGCCGCCTGTGGGGACTTCACTGACACAGGGAACACCAGCTGAGCCGCAGCGTCTGCAGAAAGACGCCATTTTGTTAAAGTCCTCCAATAGCAACTCGGGCTGAAGTCTGCAGCCTATCAGAGACTCTCCAGGGGGATGAAAGACTTCTGTTTGTAACAAGCTGCCACCAGTGCTTTGCTTGTCACTCCTTAGGGAACCTCAGTGTCCAGTTCTCTCCTGACTACCTGTGCACCTCCATTTTGGGTGCAACCTGCTACAACCACCTGTGCACCTCCAGTTTGGGTGCAACCTGCTACAACCACCTGTGCACCTCCAGTTTGGGTGCAACCTGCTACAACCACCTGTGCACCTCCAGTTTGGGTGAAACCTGCTACAACCACCTGTTCACCTCCAGTTTGGGTGAAACTTGCTACAGCCACCTGTGAACCTCCAGTTTGGGTGCTACAGCCAACTGTGCATCTCCAGTTTGGGTGCAACTTGCTACAGCCACCTGTGCACCTCCAGTTTGGGTGCATCCTGCTACAGCCACCTGTGCACCTCCAGCTTGGGTGCAATCTACTACAGACACCTGTGTGCCTCCAGTTCGGATACAACTTATTCCTGATTCCTGTGTATCTTCACTCTTCTGTCATCTCTACCGTGACTACTTCTGGGACTAATCTTATGTGCCAGTGTCTACATGCTCTGAGCTCCTCCCAGGTTCCCCTATGAGAAGGACCTATATAATCCCTGATACCTTCCGAGCTTCAATTGATCCTGATCGTCATCCGGGCCCACAGAATCCTCAGGTACTGACAGAAAGCACTGGCCAGATGGACCCAGCTTCAGGTCAGGAACCCTTATAGGAACTAATTGGCCGCTTGCAAGCCCTCGAGGAGGGTTAGCGGCAAGTAGCCCAAGCCCTGCAGGGAATCTCTCAGCGTCAGGACACTCTCCAGGCATCACTGTCTCAGGCTCCACCAACACCTCCTCCTGTGGTGGTTCAATCAAGTAACCCTGTTCGACCTCCGGGTGCCTCTACTCTGCATCTTCCAACCCCGGCTAAATTTGAAGGCACCCCTCGAGCCTGCAGGGGGTTTATTAACCAATGTGAAGTACACTTCTCACTCCAGCCCATGAACTTCCCCACGGACTTAACCCGGGTTGCATATATGGTTTCGTTGCTATCTGGGTCGGCCCTGGACTGGGTATCTCCCTTATGGGAGCGGTCGGATCCTCTGCTCACAAACTATGCCAATTCATTTGCTGATTTTTGGAGAATATTCGATGAGCCCGGTTGGGTTACTTCAGCGGCCACTGAGATCCTACGAGTACATCAAGGTACCAGGTCTGTCGCTCAGTATGTCATACATTTCCAGACCTTAGACTCTGAATTATCCTTGGTTTCGACCTTCCTGGCGGGACTTTCCGATCGCCTCAAGGGCAAGTTAGCAACACGTGACCTTCCCAGTACACTCACTGCCATCATCTCCCTCTGCAATAAGCTAGACCTCCATTACCGAGAGAGACAGGTCGAGAGGTCCCAGCAAGAGCGGGTTCGATCTAAACCCACTCCCAGGTTAGCATCCTCAGTTTGTTCCTCCTCTTCCGAAGGGCCCATGCAGGTCAATAGGGCCCACTTGTCTCCAGAAGAACGACAGCGAAGACAACGCCAGAATCTCTGTCTGTACTGTGGGGAGACTGGGCATCTCATTGCATCTTGTCCACGCCGTCCGTTAAACCGACGGTCCTAGCTGGTCCTGGAGAAACCAGACTAGGACAAGCTGATATTTCTCCACTCAAGTCTGATTCTCTTTTATCTCTTCAACTCTTGGTACCTGGTGGACCAGTCAAAGTACAAGTTCTCCTGGACTCTGGGGCGGCGGAGAATTTCATTTCTTTACAGTTTGTTGGCCAGCATCATCTCAAAACAGTGTTATTGGATCAGGCCTATAGTGTTTCTGCTGTGGATGGCAGCCTCATTCCACAAGGTTCAATTACCCACCGTACCGTCCCTCTTTCAGTTCAAGTCGGCCTGCTGCACCACAAATTACTTCCCTTCCTAGTAATTCCTAAAGCCAGCCACCCAATCGTTCTAGGATTTCCTTGGCTCCCAAAACATTCCCCTCACCGAAGCTCCTATACTTTGTCAGCCAGATTCCTCACGACCATTCATATTAGAAGTGGACACCTCCTCAGTAGGAGTCAGAGCGGTGCTCTCCCAGAAGACTCCCGATGACAAGATCCACCCCTGTGGGTTTTTCTCCAAGAAGTTCTTACCAGCCGAAAAAAATTATCCCATTGGGGAACAGGAACTCCTTGCCATCAAACTCACCTTGGAAGAGTGGCGATACCTTTTAGAGGGGGATACATTTCCAGTATCCATCATCACGGACCATAAGAACCTCCTCTACCTGTGAAAAGCCCACTGCCTGAATCCCAGATTAGCCCGCTGGGCACTATTTTTTACAAGAGTCAATTTCTTTTTAACCTTTCAGCCTGGATCTCAAAATGGCAAGACTGACGCTTTGTCCCGATCTTTTTCTTCTTTGATAGAGGACCAAGCTCCCGGTCCAGTGCTCCCAGCTACCAGATTTGCCAAGAATAAACTGATTTCAATTTCTCCAGGGAAAACATTTGTGAATACAAGCTTACATCCCACTCTGCTTCTCTGGGCTCACTGGCCATTCCAGTATTAAAAAAAACTTGAGTTCATTAAAAGGTCCTACTGGTGGCCCTCAATGAAGGCCGATGTCACGTCCTTCATTTCCTCCTGTCCTGTGTGTGCACGACACAAAACGTCTTGTCAGAAACCGTCCGGCCTTCTTCAGCCCTTGTCCATTCCAGAACAGCCCTGGACTCCTCTTTTTTCGATGGAATTCATCACTGATTTGCCCACTTCCCAAGGATTCAATACCATCTGGGTCGTGGTGGACCGTTTTTCTAAAATGGCACACTTTGTTCCCCTTAAGGGGTTACCTTCGGCTCCCAAGCTAGCCCAGCTTTTTATCAAAGAAATATTCCGACTCCATGGTCTGCCTGTAGAAATAATCTCTGATAGAGGGGTACAATTCGTAGCAAGATTTTGGAAGTCTTTATGCTCAGCATATGCTCAGCTCAGTGAAAGTGCAGGGGAGCGGGCGAGCTGGCGGTGACGGCACAGCTCCAGCGCCATGATAGCTTGCAGCGCCCGGAGCTGGTGCTCTACCGGCACCGCCCTCGCTATGCCTCTGGTGATACGCTACTAAAGCATGTATTTTAAAATAGAGGCAATGCCATCTAGTGCAAAAAGTGGTACTTATGTAGTATCTGGGCTGCCGATTTCTAAATCGGGTCGGATCGGGAGATCGCATCGCATCGCATGCGACCATGCGATTCGATGCGATGCGATGCGATGACCCGATTTTTCCATAGGAATCAATGTTAAAATGGACTGAGTCCATTTTAACATGGAATTCAATGGGAAAAATGGGTCCTTTTCATACCCCTACTATCCAAGTGGGCATGGAGTTGGATATAAACCTGTGGCGAGCGTAGCGAGCCACCGAGCCCGAAGCGTGGCGAGCGAAGCGAGCCCCGCGAGGGGACGAATACCGTCCCCTCGCGGGGCTCGCTTCGCTCGCCACGCTTCGGGCTCGGTGGCTCGCTACGCTCGCCACAGGTTTATATCCAACTCCATGCCCACTTGGATAGTAGGGGTATGAAAAGGACCCATTTTTCCATAGGAATCATTTTAACATTGATTCCTATGGAAAAATCGGGTCATCGCATCCGATATCGGATGCGATGCGATGCGATGCGATATCGCATCGCATCGCATCTGATTGTATGCCTTAACTTAAGGCATACAATCAAAAAATCGGCAGCCCAGATACTACATAAGTACCTAAAAAGTTAAACCGTCATCTTCCCGCATCGGATTCTCGCGAGACCTGGGGATATATATAGTTCCCGGCGGTCGGCGCCATTTTCAAACAGGCTGGTGATTTCAGACAGCACGGATTTTTTTTTCAATTACTGCTGCCAGTGCCCAGGGTGCCCGCATGTGTGCTGCATCAGTCCAGGGGTGCCCACATGTGTACTGTATCCATCCAGGGGTGCCCACATCTGTGCTGTATTTGTCCAGGGGTGCCCACATTTGCCCACATGTGTGTTGTATTTGTCCAGGGGTGCCCACATGTGTGCTGTATCAGTCCAGGGGTGCCCGCATGTGTACTGTATCCATCCAGGGGTGCCCACATGTGTGCTGTATTTGTCCAGGTACCCGCTAACGGACTGGAGAGGCGCAGAGATCATCCGAATGATTCTATTGGCCGCCTAGCGGCCAATAGAATCATCCGGAGGAAAGGCGCGGAAGATGAAACATCTCTGCGCCTCTCTAGTCCGTGAGCGGGTACCAGCCGGGAGCAGCGCGTCTGCAGGAGAAGATGCCGGGGTAGTCGCCGGGGACCAGGTGAGTAGGATTTGCTTCCTTAGGTACCCCTTTTGGAATACTTCGGATCCTGGACCCCGGAGACATCAGCCCTGGAGCCCAGGACCCCGGACCAGCCCTGGAACCAGGACCAAGGCCCCGGAACCGGACTCTTCAGCCCTGGAGCCCCGGACCCCGGACCAAGGATCCAGGGACCAACCTACGGGCTCAAGGTAGGTAAGTATCAGTATGTGTGTGTTATGTATGTATTAAACTTTTATTTTTCAGGGTGTCAGTGTGTTTTATTTAACAATTTTTTGTACTGTAGAACTACAAGTGCCAGCGGGCCCTTTAATGCCCCGCATGCTGGGACTTGTGGTTCTCCAAGTCCCAGCATGCGGGGTAGGCTTGCTGGGACTCATAGTTCTACAGTATAAGACAATCGTTTTTATTCTTTTTTTTACACTTTTCATCAGCCCGTTGCCCACCGCCCAGGGGCATCGGGGACAGCCCCGGACTTTCAGCATGGGCTGGTAAGTCCTGGAGGGGGGGGGACCCCTTCATTGGGGGGGTCCCCACTTCCCCAGGACCCCTGCCCATGCTGACCAGCCACGGGGATAATGCTTTGTGCGCAGGACCTTATATAATAAGTGTCCCCCGGCTGTGGCATTACCCTGCTGGCTGGTTGGGTCTGGTGCTGGTTCTTAAAATACGGGGGACCCCTAGTCATTTTGTCCCCCGTATTTTGGGAACCAGCGCTGGACCTTGAGCCTGATGCTGGTTTCATTAAATCAAGGGATCCCCTATTTGTTTGTCCCTCTGATTTTATGATACCAGCACCGGCTTTTTGAGCCCGGGGCTGGTTATGCTTAGGAGGGGGACCGCACGCCGTTTTTTTTCGTTTTTCAACACAACGCACAGTACTGAAAATGTGCCGATTTTCATGACTGAAAATCGCACATTTTCAGGACTTAAAAATCACCTGAAATCGCACCATATCGCATTTTTTTGCCGCAAATTCGCATCTCATTACATATGCGAATTCGCGGCAAAAAACGCGATTTTTAAAGGTGCGATTTGGTGTGATTTTAAAATCGCACCCTATTACATTTCGCCCAAGGTGTTTTTTTTACTGCAAGGGCTGTTAAATGCGCTGTAGTCCAGGGGAGAGCCAAGAGTGCTGTATAATTCATGGGGTGTTGCTAAGTCTGCCGCATAATTCCAGGTGTGCTGCTCTTTTTTATAATTAAAACAATACAAATTTTTATTTTTACTGCAGGAATTTGTCTGCCGTATAATTCCATGCCTGCCGCCATGCGTGCCGTATCAGTCCAGGGGTGCCGCCATCTGTGCCCTATAATTCCATGTGTGCTGTATCAGGTCAGGGATGCCCACATGTGTGACGCATAATTCCTGGGGTGAGCCAAGTGTGTCATATAATTCATGGGTTGCTTCAAAGTCTGCTGTTTAATTCATGGGGTGCTGCTAAGTGTGCTGTTACAGTCCTGGGGTGATGCTAAGTGTGCAGTATCAGTCCAGGGGTGAGCCATGTGTGCTGTATAATTTATGGGGTGATGCTAAGTCTGCTGTATCAATCCAGGGATGCTGCCATTTTTTTATTAAAAGAATAACTCTTTTTACTGCAAGAGTGTCACTATGTGTGCCATTTTTAAATAAAATTTCTGCAATTAAGTAACTGTTTTTTTGAAACATCTTACTCCAAGCGCCTGAGCTGTAGTGTTCCTCAAACCCCTATCCTTTCATATATGTGCCGTGTCGGCTGATTGAACTGGCTGGGGAACATATTCGGGCTGCTGGGGAAAGGGCGCACTAGACAAATCACACACCACCCTTGTACATGCATGTACATGTATGCATACACCATTTCAGTGCTGTGTCCGCAAAATGTTGCAGGCACTAAAGGTGCCCATACACGCTGCGAGAATCGCATAAGTTATGAGCTATATCGCATCCCATCGCACGGCATGCATGCAATGTGTGTGCGATGCGATCCGAAAGCAGTACAAAAAGTATGTGCAGCACTCGTGACTGAGGGGGAAAGGAGGGGCGAGAAAGAGGAGATGGAAGAAGAGGGGAGGAGATAGAGGGGGCGGAGTATTGAGGACTGGCAGTGGCACTGGCACAGCACACTGAGAAGAGGAAAGGAAGGGGAGGCAGCGCTGCTGCCTGTTAGTCATTTGATTGACAGCTGACAGGCGCAGGGAGCAATGGGTAGGGGGCGGATCCGGACATGACATGTCATCCAGGCATTCACAGACAGCGCTACATGCCTCAGCGCAAGTGTCCGTGAGGAAGAGGGGGCAGGTCGCAGGAGGAGGACAGTGTGTGTGCGGTGCAGGGAGCTGCTCAGCCTCTCCATACTGCCGCCCGCTGTCAGACAGGTGCTGCGGGCGGTGTGCAGGATGCAGTGAAAGTGAGGGCTGATGCAGCTTTAGCAGAGCAGGGAGGGATACAGCGCCTTTTCATATGGCGCCTCCCTGCTTTGCAGGAGCTGCTGAGTGGGTAGCGCCGGCCCTGCCCTAAAAACAATATTGTGAGGTGTTCAGAATAGACTGGAAATGAGTGAAGATCAATGCTCTTGAGGTTAATAATAGCGTAGGAGAAAAAAAAACACCTAAATTCTGTTTAGTGTTTTTTATGCTTTAAAAAAATAAATAAATCAGAACCCAAAACCCAAAAACCAAAACGTTGAGGGGGTGTTTTGGCAAAACCTAGTAGAACCCAAAACCTGAAGGTAATCATAACCCAAAACGCGAAAAGTGGCCGGTGCACATCCCTAAATAAAACACTGTATATGGGCACCTTCACAGTCCAGGTTTTAAGGATATCCAGGCTCAAATTCAATAGACTGATGTAATTAAGTCACCTGTGCTCTCACATGGACATCCTTAAACCCTGGACAGTAATTGCAGAATTTGGGAAATTCGGCCTACACTGTTTTTCTAAGGATCATGTGGTGTTAATTCCAAGATGTATCGCAAGACCTGTGACACTGACCCACAATATCATGTAATATTCTGGAGCTCTATAAATCATGATAAAATGATTGTTACCCTGCAGCAGCTAATGTAAGCCCACATTTATACACACGTAAAACAATATTAATCCTATGTAAAATAATGACTTGGAGACATATTGGTGATGACAAGGGTCAGGTTTACTAATTAATAGCTGAAGTTTACCAGAGTTTAAATGTTCAAATTATTAAATTATCAATGAGTTGGGTTTAATTAACAACACTTTAAAAATAATTAGCAGCTTAGCAGCTCTTCCAACACACCCACGAGGTGGCTGCTCAATGTCGTTTTTTTTTTTGGGGTGTCGCCAGTAGCCCTAATCCCCAGCTTGTTCACGTCAATTCCCTCCAGTTTCAAAACAGAAAATTTAAGTAAAATAGAAAAACAATAAATGTGTAACAACGATTGTTGGAACTGGAGGGATCAGTGACAAGTCTTTTATTAATTTGAAAAATACAAAAACTAAATTGAAAAAAACACTGTAAAAGTGTAAAAACGTTTGAACTTTTAAACAGGAACTCACCGCTTTAGACCATGATCTTATGTTTGGTTGTTCTGCTTTGCTGGGGAGCCGTCAGTAAAGGTGGGAGAAATGATCCGGGTTCAAGAGTCTCACGCGGCACAGAGGGCAGATGTGGTTGACCTGCAGCCATTCTGTCAGACAGGGAACATGGAAGGTGTGGTGACAGTACGATACAGCCATTTCTGTACCTACCTCAATGCCAGAGATACAGATGGAGCAGTACTCTGGTTCCTCTCCGTCTGCAATGGTGCGCCTGCTGTAGGTGGGGAGATGGGACAGGACGAGCCGCAAGATGTTGTCCAGCAGGAGGTGATCTACTCTCTCTGCAACTGGCTGATGGTCTCTTCCACTTCGTCCAGATCTTCCTCTTCCCGATGATGGTCCTGATCTTCTTGCTGACTGACTCCCACGGGATGGTCTGCGGCGTCCTGACCTCAGCCATGTCCCTCTGATATTCGGGCTGGGTCCATCTAAAACGATATTTTATATATTGTAGATATAACAAATAGCCATATGTGACATGTAAAGATCAGATATTGCTGGTGTACAATAAGACTTCCAGCAGTAACATGATTTATATATTATATTACTATACAACTGAAAAACAGAGCTGTAACAGTATGAGTGTATGGATTCAGGCCCCAATGCTTAGCGGCTTCTGATCTGTAACTGACAGCATGGGAGGTGCCAGCCAGTAACACAGGGACACTGGCCAGCCACCACTGCTATAATCCCTCCCACTACAAAGGCCAACTGCTACAGAAGAGACATTGGTCTAAAATTTAATTTACTGAACAAACATTTTACTGACCTTCATTTCCAATCAGCTGGGACAACTCTCGTCGGCTCATTGTAGCCGGAGGCAGAAGGTGATCAAATAAAAAAAAAGGTACTTGTGAGTTATCTGGGCGCCCGATTTTTTGATTGTATGCCTTAAGTTAAGGCATACAATCAGATGCGATGCGATGCGATATCGCATCGCATCGCATGCGACCATCGGATGCGATGACACGATTTTTCCATAGGAATCAATGTTAAAATGATTCCTATGGAAAAAGGGGTCCTTTTCATACCCCTACTATCCAAGTGGGCATGGAGTTGGATATAAACCTGTGGCGAGCGTAGCGAGCCACCGAGCCCGAAGCGTGGCGAGCGAAGCGAGCCCCGCTAGGGGACGGTATTCTGTGTCCCCTCGCGGGGCTCGCTACGCTCGCCACGCTTCGGGCTCGGTGGCTCGCTACGCTCGCCACAGGTTTATATCCAACTCCATGCCCACTTGGATAGTAGGGGTATGAAAAGGACCCCTTTTTCCCATTGAATTCCATGTTAAAATGGACTCAGTCCATTTTAACATTGATTCCTATGGAAAAATCGGGTCATCGCATCGCATCGCATCGCATCCGATGGTCGCATGCGATGCGATGCGATGTCCCGATCCGACCCGATTTTGAAATCGGGCGCCCGGATGACTCACAAGTACCTATCGTTATAATGTAAGGGGCCCTTTATTACCTTATTTATTGAACCACCCTTGTACACAACAGTTAAGGTGCCCATACACGTTACAATTATTGTATCCAATATTGGATACAATATCGCATCTCATCGCATCTCGGTTTTGCGATAAGATGAGATGAGATCTAGTACAAAAAGTACATGCAGCACATACATTTGTACTAGATCTCATCTCATCTTATCGCAAAACCGAGATGCGATGGGATGCGATATTGTATCCAATAGTGGATACAATAATTGTAACGTGTATGGGCACCTTAACATTGTTAATATACAATGAACTGCACCCTCACTGACAAAATTTTGCATAATATATCATATTAAAGTGGCTTTTACAATGTTACAAATTAGGCTCCTGAGCAATAGAACAGATGTAGCTTCATAATAACCTGCCCAGGCAGTATTTAGGGACATCTCACCAAGGCTTTGTGTTGGTGGCCGGGTCCCAGTGGTGTAGCTAGGTGCCACGGTGCCCGGTGCAGAGGCATGTTTTGCCCCCCCCTGATTTCTAGTAAGCTGGGCTCTTGCACAGCTAAAAGGGGGCGCGGCCTAACATTATACCACACACCATAATGCCCATTGCACATTTTAACGGAGCGAACATTAACAAGCACACACACACAATAATGGGTAGATGCAGTGTAGGATGGAGAAGCACAGCGTTGCAGGGAGAGGAATTGTGAGGGAAAAAGGGGATACTGGGCTAGGGGAGTCGGTGAGATGGTGGCGAACGCTAGGCTGGAATGGAGGGCACTGAGTGAATAGGGGACTCTAGGCAGGATGGGAGGGGGGTATTACTGTGACAGGCAAGTTGGTGGTTTCTAGTTGCAGGGGCGGTGAAATGGGTGTAGTGGGCTGGTTGGTTAGGGAAGACAGGGAGACACTGGGACACTGTGAATGGGATGGGGAGGGGGGTCAGTAACAGTAGACTATAATCTGTCAGTGCTGCGCAGGGACCTGGTTCTCCTCAGAGTGTCAGGCTTCCTCACAGGCCTCTAGTTTTTCTGTACCCATCTCTCCCCACATACCTACACAGGTTTCAGCAGATCTGTCCTCCTGTACCCGGCTCCCTATGGTGGCAGCCTTCATCCCTCCTTCACCTTGCTCAGGGAAGCAGCTGAGGGTCCCGCTCCGCTCCACTTGGCACCCGGCGGTGGCTCCATACCCCCTCCACCCGATGGCTCCTTCCTTGATCCATGCTCCGCAGTTAAGGGTCGGAGAGGCACATGTCTTGGTGCCCTCCCTCTAAATCTGTTGCGACTCTCCCTGCCTCCTGTGATGATACAACAAATTTTACAAAAATTAACTGGATCTGGTAAAGGCGCGTGGTTCCAGGCACTTGAGCAGGGTGGCAGGAGGGCCTGGGCAGCCACTATTGTGCGTGGGTGGCGCTGCCCGCTCTGGCTGGTCACCTTGTGTCGACGTGGGATGTCCTGGTTGGGATCCCAGCTCTGTTCCCTCGCTCTGGACCTGAAGTGACGGCGGGGCGGCGCCTGCAGTTCTACCGGCCGCCTGTGGGGACTTCACTGACACAGGGAACACCAGCTGAGCCGCAGCGTCTGCAGAAAGACGCCATTTTGTTAAAGTCCTCCAATAGCAACTCGGGCTGAAGTCTGCAGCCTATCAGAGACTCTCCAGGGGGATGAAAGACTTCTGTTTGTAACAAGCTGCCACCAGTGCTTTGCTTGTCACTCCTTAGGGAACCTCAGTGTCCAGTTCTCTCCTGACTACCTGTGCACCTCCATTTTGGGTGCAACCTGCTACAACCACCTGTGCACCTCCAGTTTGGGTGCAACCTGCTACAACCACCTGTGCACCTCCAGTTTGGGTGCAACCTGCTACAACCACCTGTGCACCTCCAGTTTGGGTGAAACCTGCTACAACCACCTGTTCACCTCCAGTTTGGGTGAAACTTGCTACAGCCACCTGTGAACCTCCAGTTTGGGTGCTACAGCCAACTGTGCATCTCCAGTTTGGGTGCAACTTGCTACAGCCACCTGTGCACCTCCAGTTTGGGTGCAACCTGCTACAGCCACCTGTGCACCTCCAGCTTGGGTGCAATCTACTACAGACACCTGTGTGCCTCCAGTTCGGATACAACTTATTCCTGATTCCTGTGTATCTTCACTCTTCTGTCATCTCTACCGTGACTACTTCTGGGACTAATCTTATGTGCCAGTGTCTACATGCTCTGAGCTCCTCCCAGGTTCCCCTATGAGAAGGACCTATATAAGCCCTGATACCTTCCGAGCTTCAATTGATCCTGATCGTCATCCGGGCCCACAGAATCCTCAGGTACTGACAGAAAGCACTGGCCAGATGGACCCAGCTTCAGGTCAGGAACCCTTATAGGAACTAATTGGCCGCTTGCAAGCCCTCGAGGAGGGTTAGCGGCAAGTAGCCCAAGCCCTGCAGGGAATCTCTCAGCGTCAGGACACTCTCCAGGCATCACTGTCTCAGGCTCCACCAACACCTCCTCCTGTGGTGGTTCAATCAAGTAACCCTGTTCGACCTCCGGGTGCCTCTACTCTGCATCTTCCAACCCCGGCTAAATTTGAAGGCACCCCTCGAGCCTGCAGGGGGTTTATTAACCAATGTGAAGTACACTTCTCACTCCAGCCCATGAACTTCCCCACGGACTTAACCCGGGTTGCATATATGGTTTCGTTGCTATCTGGGTCGGCCCTGGACTGGGTATCTCCCTTATGGGAGCGGTCGGATCCTCTGCTCACAAACTATGCCAATTCCTTTGCTGATTTTTGGAGAATATTCGATGAGCCCGGTTGGGTTACTTCAGCGGCCACTGAGATCCTACGAGTACGTCAAGGTACCAGGTCTGTCGCTCAGTATGTCATACATTTCCAGACCTTAGACTCTGAATTATCCTTGGTTTCGACCTTCCTGGCGGGACTTTCCGATCGCCTCAAGGGCAAGTTAGCAACACGTGACCTTCCCAGTACACTCACTGCCATCATCTCCCTCTGCAATAAGCTAGACCTCCATTACCGAGAGAGACAGGTCGAGAGGTCCCAGCAAGAGCGGGTTCGATCTAAACCCACTCCCAGGTTAGCATCCTCAGATTTTTCCTCCTCTTCCGAAGGGCCCATGCAGGTCAATAGGGCCCACTTGTCTCCAGAAGAATGACAGCGAAGACAACGCCAGAATCTCTGTCTGTACTGTGGGGAGACTGGGCATCTCATTGCATCTTGTCCACGCCGTCCGTTAAACTGACGGTCCTAGCTGGTCCTGGAGAAACCAGACTAGGACAAGCTGATATTTCTCCACTCAAGTCTGATTCTCTTTTATCTCTTCAACTCTTGGTACCTGGTGGACCAGTCAAAGTACAAGTTCTCCTGGACTCTGGGGCGGCGGAGAATTTCATTTCTTTACAGTTTGTTGGCCAGCATCATCTCAAAACAGTGTTATTGGATCAGGCCTATAGTGTTTCTGCTGTGGATGGCAGCCTCATTCCACAAGGTTCAATTACCCACCGTACCGTCCCTCTTTCAGTTCAAGTCGGCTTGCTGCACCACAAATTACTTCCCTTCCTAGTAATTCCTAAAGCCAGCCACCCAATCGTTCTAGGATTTCCTTGGCTCCCAAAACATTCCCCTCACCGAAACTCCTATACTTTGTCAGCCAGATTCCTCACGACCATTCATATTAGAAGTGGACACCTCCTCAGTAGGAGTCAGAGCGGTGCTCTCCCAGAAGACTCCCGATGACAAGATCCACCCCTGTGGGTTTTTCTCCAAGAAGTTCTTACCAGCCGAAAAAAATTATCCCATTGGGGAACAGGAACTCCTTGCCATCAAACTCACCTTGGAAGAGTGGCGATACCTTTTAGAGGGGGATACATTTCCAGTATCCATCATCACGGACCATAAGAACCTCCTCTACCTGTAAAAAGCCCACTGCCTGAATCCCAGATTAGCCCGCTGGGCACTATTTTTTACAAGAGTCAATTTCCTTTTAACCTTTCGGCCTGGATCTCAAAATGGCAAGACTGACGCTTTGTCCCGATCTTTTTCTTCTTTGATAGAGGACCAAGCTCCCGGTCCAGTGCTCCCAGCTACCAGATTTGCCAAGAATAAACTGATTTCAATTCCTCCAGGGAAAACATTTGTGAATACAAGCTTACATCCCACTCTGCTTCTCTGGGCTCACTGGCCATTCCAGTATTAAAAAAAACTTGAGTTCATTAAAAGGTCCTACTGGTGGCCCTCAATGAAGGCCGATGTCACGTCCTTCATTTCCTCCTGTCCTGTGTGTGCACGACACAAAACGTCTTGTCAGAAACCGTCCGGCCTTCTTCAGCCCTTGTCCATTCCAGAACAGCCCTGGACTCCTCTTTTTTCGATGGAATTCATCACTGATTTGCCCGCTTCCCAAGGATTCAATACCATCTGGGTCGTGGTGGACCGTTTTTCTAAAATGGCACACTTTGTTCCCCTTAAGGGGTTACCTTCGGCTCCCAAGCTAGCCCAGCTTTTTATCAAAGAAATATTCCGACTCCATGGTCTGCCTGTAGAAATAATCTCTGATAGAGGGGTACAATTCGTAGCAAGATTTTGGAAGTCTTTATGCTCAGCATATGCTCAGCTCAGTGAAAGTGCAGGGGAGCGGGCGAGCTGGCGGTGACGGCACAGCTCCAGCGCCATGATAGCTTCCAGCGCCCGGAGCTGGTGCTCTACCGGCACCGCCCTCGCTATGCCTCTGGTGATACGCTACTAAAGCATGTATTTTAAAATAGAGGCAATGCTATCTAGTGCAAAAAGTTAAACCGTCATCTTCCCGCATCGGATTCTTGCGAGACCTGGGGATATATATAGTTCCCGGCGGTCGGCGCCATTTTCAAACAGGCTGGTGATTTCAGACAGCACGGATTTTTTTTTCAATTACTGCTGCCAGTGCCCAGGGTGCCCGCATGTGTGCTGCATCAGTCCAGGGGTGCCCACATGTGTACTGTATCCATCCAGGGGTGCCCACATCTGTGCTGTATTTGTCCAGGGGTGCCCACATTTGCCCACATGTGTGTTGTATTTGTCCAGGGGTGCCCACATGTGTGCTGTATCAGTCCAGGGGTGCCCGCATGTGTACTGTATCCATCCAGGGGTGCCCACATGTGTGCTGTATTTGTCCAGGTACTGGAGAGGCGCAGAGATCATCCGAATCATCCGAATGATTCTATTGGCCGCCTAGCGGCCAATAGAATCATCCGGAGGAAAGGCGCGGAAGATGAAACATCTCTGCGCCTCTCTAGTCCGTGAGCGGGTACCAGCCGGGAGCAGCGCGTCTGCAGGAGAAGATGCCGGGGTCGTCGCCGGGGACCAGGTGAGTAGGTTTTGCTTCCTTAGGTACCCCTTTTGGAATACTTCGGATCCTGGACCCCGGAGACATCAGCCCTGGAGCCCAGGACCCCGGACCAGCCCTGGAACCAGGACCAAGGCCCCGGAACCGGACTCTTCAGCCCTGGAGCCCCGGACCCCGGACCAAGGATCCAGGGACCGACCTACGGGCTCAAGGTAGGTAAGTATCAGTATGTGTGTGTTATGTATGTATTAAACTTTTATTTTTCAGGGTGTCAGTGTGTTTTATTTAACAATTTTTTGTACTGTAGAACTACAAGTGCCAGCGGGCCCTTTAATGCCCCGCATGCTGGGACTTGTGGTTCTCCAAGTCCCAGCATGCGGGGTAGGCTTGCTGGGACTCATAGTTCTACATTATAAGACAATCGTTTTTATTCTTTTTTTTACACTTTTCATCAGCCCGATGCCCACCGCCCAGGGGCATCGGGGACAGCCCCGGACTTTCAGCATGGGCTGGTAAGTCCTGGAGGGGGGGGACCCCTTCATTGGGGGGGTCCCCACTTCCCCAGGACCCCTGCCCATGCTGACCAGCCACGGGGATAATGCTTTGTGCGCGGGACCTTATATAATAAGTGTCCCCCGGCTGTGGCATTACCCTGCTGGCTGGTTGGGTCTGGTGCTGGTTCTTAAAATACGGGGGACCCCTAGTCATTTTGTCCCCCGTATTTTGGGAACCAGCGCTGGACCTTGAGCCTGATGCTGGTTTCATTAAATCAAGGGATCCCCTATTTGTTTGTCCCTCTGATTTTATGATACCAGCACCGGCTTTTTGAGCCCGGGGCTGGTTATGCTTAGGAGGGGGACCGCACGCCGTTTTTTTTTTCGTTTTTCAACACAACGCACAGTACTGAAAATGTGCCGATTTTCATGACTGAAAATCGCACATTTTCAGGACTTAAAAATCACCCGAAATCGCACCATATCGCACTTTTTTGCCGCAAATTCGCATCTCATTACATATGCGAATTCGCGGCAAAAAACGCGATTTTTAAAGGTGCGATTTGGTGTGATTTTAAAATCGCACCCTATTACATTTCGCCCAAGGTGTTTTTTTTACTGCAAGGGCTGTTAAATGCGCTGTAGTCCAGGGGAGAGCCAAGAGTGCTGTATAATTCATGGGGTGTTGCTAAGTCTGCCGCATAATTCCAGGTGTGCTGATCTTTTTTATAATTAAAACAATACAAATTTTTATTTTTACTGCAGGAATTTGTCTGCCGTATAATTCCATGCCTGCCGCCATGCGTGCCGTATCAGTCCAGGGGTGCCGCCATCTGTGCCCTATAATTCCATGTGTGCTGTATCAGGTCAGGGATGCCCACATGTGTGACGCATAATTCCTGGGGTGAGCCAAGTGTGTCATATAATTCATGGGTTGCTGCAAAGTCTGCTGTTTAATTCATGGGGTGCTGCTAAGTGTGCTGTCACAGTCCTGGGGTGATGCTAAGTGTGCAGTATCAGTCCAGGGGTGAGCCATGTGTGCTGTATAATTTATGGGGTGATGCTAAGTCTGCTGTATCAATCCAGGGATGCTGCCATTTTTTTATTAAAAGAATAACTCTTTTTACTGCAAGAGTGTCACTATGTGTGCCATTTTTAAATAAAATTTCTGCAATTAAGTAACTGTTTTTTTGAAACATCTTACTCCAAGCGCCTGAGCTGTAGTGTTCCTCAAACCCCTATCCTTTCATATATGTGCCGTGTCGGCTGATTGAACTGGCTGGGGAACATATTCGGGCTGCTGGGGAAAGGGCGCACTAGACAAATCACACACCACCCTTGTACATGCATGTACATGTATGCATACACCATTTCAGTGCTGTGTCCGCAAAATGTTGCAGGCACTAAAGGTGCCCATACACGCTGCGAGAATCGCATAAGTTATGAGCTATATCGCATCCCATCGCACGGCATGCATGCAATGTGTGTGCGATGCGATCCGAAAGCAGTACAAAAAGTATGTGCAGCACTCGTGACTGAGGGGGAAAGGAGGGGCGAGAAAGAGGAGATGGAAGAAGAGGGGAGGAGATAGAGGGGGCGGAGTATTGAGGACTGGCAGTGGCACTGGCACAGCACACTGAGAAGAGGAAAGGAAGGGGAGGCAGCGCTGCTGCCTGTTAGTCATTTGATTGACAGCTGACAGGCGCAGGGAGCAATGGGTAGGGGGCGGATCCGGACATGACATGTCATCCAGGCATTCACAGACAGCGCTACATGCCTCAGCGCAAGTGTCCGTGAGGAAGAGGGGGCAGGTCGCAGGAGGAGGACAGTGTGTGTGCGGTGCAGGGAGCTGCTCAGCCTCTCCATACTGCCGCCCGCTGTCAGACAGGTGCTGCGGGCGGTGTGCAGGATGCAGTGAAAGTGAGGGCTGATGCAGCTTTAGCAGAGCAGGGAGGGATACAGCGCCTTTTCATATGGCGCCTCCCTGCTTTGCAGGAGCTGCTGAGTGGGTAGCGCCGGCCCTGCCCTAAAAACAATATTGTGAGGTGTTCAGAATAGACTGGAAATGAGTGAAGATCAATGCTCTTGAGGTTAATAATAGCGTAGGAGAAAAAAAAACACCTAAATTCTGTTTAGTGTTTTTTATGCTTTAAAAAAATAAATAAATCAGAACCCAAAACCCAAAAACCAAAACGTTGAGGGGGTGTTTTGGCAAAACCTAGTAGAACCCAAAACCTGAAGGTAATCATAACCCAAAACGCGAAAAGTGGCCGGTGCACATCCCTAAATAAAACACTGTATATGGGCACCTTCACAGTCCAGGTTTTAAGGATATCCAGGCTCAAATTCAATAGACTGATGTAATTAAGTCACCTGTGCTCTCACATGGACATCCTTAAACCCTGGACAGTAATTGCAGAATTTGGGAAATTCGGCCTACACTGTTTTTCTAAGGATCATGTGGTGTTAATTCCAAGATGTATCGCAAGACCTGTGACACTGACCCACAATATCATGTAATATTCTGGAGCTCTATAAATCATGATAAAATGATTGTTACCCTGCAGCAGCTAATGTAAGCCCACATTTATACACACGTAAAACAATATTAATCCTATGTAAAATAATGACTTGGAGACATATTGGTGATGACAAGGGTCAGGTTTACTAATTAATAGCTGAAGTTTACCAGAGTTTAAATGTTCAAATTATTAAATTATCAATGAGTTGGGTTTAATTAACAACACTTTAAAAATAATTAGCAGCTTAGCAGCTCTTCCAACACACCCACGAGGTGGCTGCTCAATGTCGTTTTTTTTTTGGGGTGTCGCCAGTAGCCCTAATCCCCAGCTTGTTCACGTCATTTCCCTCCAGTTTCAAAACAGAAAATTTAAGTAAAATAGAAAAACACTAAATGTGTAACAACGATTGTTGGAACTGGAGGGATCAGTGACAAGTCTTTTATTAATTTGAAAAATACAAAAACTAAATTGAAAAAAACACTGTAAAAGTGTAAAAACGTTTGAACTTTTAAACAGGAACTCACCGCTTTAGACCATGATCTTATGTTTGGTTGTTCTGCTTTGCTGGGGAGCCGTCAGTAAAGGTGGGAGAAATGATCCGGGTTCAAGAGTCTCACGCGGCACAGAGGGCAGATGTGGTTGACCTGCAGCCATTCTGTCAGACAGGGAACATGGAAGGTGTGGTGACAGTACGATACAGCCATTTCTGTACCTACCTCAATGCCAGAGATACAGATGGAGCAGTACTCTGGTTCCTCTCCGTCTGCAATGGTGCGCCTGCTGTAGGTGGGGAGATGGGACAGGACGAGCCGCAAGATGTTGTCCAGCAGGAGGTGATCTACTCTCTCTGCAACTGGCTGATGGTCTCTTCCTCTTCGTCCAGATCTTCCTCTTCCCGATGATGGTCCTGATCTTGTTGCTGACTGACTCCCACGGGATGGTCTGCGGCGTCCTGACCTCAGCCATGTCCCTCTGATATTCGGGCTGGGTCCATCTAAAACGATATTTTATATATTGTAGATATAACAAATAGCCATATGTGACATGTAAAGATCAGATATTGCTGGTGTACAATAAGACTTCCAGCAGTAACATGATTTATATATTATATTACTATACAACTGAAAAACAGAGCTGTAACAGTATGAGTGTATGGATTCAGGCCCCAATGCTTAGCGGCTTCTGATCTGTAACTGACAGCATGGGAGGTGCCAGCCAGTAACACAGGGACACTGGCCAGCCACCACTGCTATAATCCCTCCCACTACAAAGGCCAACTGCTACAGAAGAGACATTGGTCTAAAATTTAATTTACTGAACAAACATTTTACTGACCTTCATTTCCAATCAGCTGGGACAACTCTCGTCGGCTCATTGTAGCCGGAGGCAGAAGGTGATCAAATAAAAAAAAAGGTACTTATGTAATATCTGGGCTCCCGTTTTTCTTATGAGACCGCGTCCCCTCGCGGGGCTCGCTGCGCTCGCCACGCTTCGGGCACGGTGGCTCGCTGCGCTCGCCACACTATATAAAATCAACTCCATGCGTAGTTGGATAGTAGGGGTATGAAAAAATGAGGTGCATTTAACATGGGAGCCCAGATATTACATAAGTACCAAAAAAAAAAAAAAATGGGGGAGAAAAGAGAAAGAAAAAGCACAGATGTAATTGTGCGCTGAGCTCCACTCACTGATAACTCACTAGGAGAATCTCTGGTAGCAAATAATCGCCTGCAAATTGTTCTCACCTGAGAGGCCTTTTCTCCTGCGTCCACATCAGCTGCTGCCCAGGAAATGCCAGTGTTATTGCTGTGCACTGAGGAATGCAATGTGGCATGCGGGCGGCAGTTGGTGATGGTCATGCGGCACATCACATCTACAGTATACCCCACATTATTCTCTTCCCTCTTATATTACCCACTTATATTCCCACTTATGGGAAACCCATGGGAAATTACCAAAAACAGGGTGTGTATAAAATGCACCAAGACCATTCTATTGAGTATGAGTTGAATCATTTTTACAAATTGAGAGGTCTTAAGGCCCCCTTACTGCAGAACGATTTTGGCCGATTTGGGCCAATTTTGATGTTTTGGGCCGATATATCGCCTGAAAAGTGCATCATCGTTTGTGTTTTCGATCCTATCCGATGCGCGGTTTTGTGAGAGTCGAATGGGAGCCTCTAGGTTGGTCGGACTGCACCTACAATTTGTCATAAACGGATGGAAAAAGGAGTGCTTTTGGCGCATGCGATATATCGTATGCGATATATTGTAGAAAGTATAGTACACATGCAATTTGGGCAGATAATTCGGTGAGTGTGTAGTTTCACGGCACCCGATATATCGGATGCGCTAGCGGCCGATATATCAGATGTGATATCAGCCGATATATCGATGCGATCCAAAGCGATTTTTTTACCTGTTCATAACCCCACTATCCACTACGCATGGAGTTGATTTTATATAGTGTGGCGAGCGCAGTAATCCGCGCCCCCCTCGCGGGGCTCGCTACACTCGCCACGCTTCGGGCTCGGTGCCTCGCTGCGCTCGCCACACTGTATAATATAGTGGATAGTGGGGTTATGAACAGGTAAAAAAATCGCATAGGATTGTATCGATAAATCGGCCAATATCGCATCTGATATATCGGCCAATATCGCAACCGATATATATCGGGCGCTGTGAAACTACACAAGTACCGATAATTCTCATACAATTTATTGGACCAAATTGCATGCACAATGACACCAAAGTACCAAATTGGATGCAATCACTCACAGGAAGGTCCAGGGGGAGTTCAAGGGAAATTGCATCCAATTTCAGCACCAGATATATCGTTAGGTACTTGTGAGTTATCTGGGCGCCCGATTTTTTGATTGTATGCCTTAAGTTAAGGCATACAATCAGATGCGATGCGATGCGATATCGCATCGCATCGCATGCGACCATCGGATGCGATGACCCGATTTTTCCATAGGAATCAATGTTAAAATGATTCCTATGGAAAAAGGGGTCCTTTTCATACCCCTACTATCCAAGTGGGCATGGAGTTGGATATAAACCTGTGGCGAGCGTAGCGAGCCACCGAGCCCGAAGCGTGGCGAGCGAAGCGAGCCCCGCTAGGGGACGGTATTCTGTGTCCCCTCGCGGGGCTCGCTACGCTCGCCACGCTTCGGGCTCGGTGGCTCGCTACGCTCGCCACAGGTTTATATCCAACTCCATGCCCACTTGGATAGTAGGGGTATGAAAAGGACCCCTTTTTCCCATTGAATTCCATGTTAAAATGGACTCAGTCCATTTTAACATTGATTCCTATGGAAAAATCGGGTCATCGCATCGCATCGCATCGCATCCGATGGTCGCATGCGATGCGATGCGATGTCCCGATCCGACCCGATTTTGAAATCGGGCGCCCGGATAACTCACAAGTACCTATCGTTATAATGTAAGGGGCCCTTTATTACCTTATTTATTGAACCACCCTTGTACACAACAGTTAAGGTGCCCATACACGTTACAATTATTGTATCCAATATTGGATACAATATCGCATCTCATCGCATCTCGGTTTTGCGATAAGATGAGATGAGATCTAGTACAAAAAGTACATGCAGCACATACATTTGTACTAGATCTCATCTCATCTTATCGCAAAACCGAGATGCGATGGGATGCGATATTGTATCCAATAGTGGATACAATAATTGTAACGTGTATGGGCACCTTAACATTGTTAATATACAATGAACTGCACCCTCACTGACAAAATTTTGCATAATATATCATATTAAAGTGGCTTTTACAATGTTACAAATTAGGCTCCTGAGCAATAGAACAGATGTAGCTTCATAATAACCTGCCCAGGCAGTATTTAGGGACATCTCACCAAGGCTTTGTGTTGGTGGCCGGGTCCCAGTGGTGTAGCTAGGTGCCACGGTGCCCGGTGCAGAGGCATGTTTTGCCCCCCCCTGATTTCTAGTAAGCTGGGCTCTTGCACAGCTAAAAGGGGGCGCGGCCTAACATTATACCACACACCATAATGCCCATTGCACATTTTAACGGAGCGAACATTAACAAGCACACACACACAATAATGGGTAGATGCAGTGTAGGATGGAGAAGCACAGCGTTGCAGGGAGAGGAATTGTGAGGGAAAAAGGGGATACTGGGCTAGGGGAGTCGGTGAGATGGTGGCGAACGCTAGGCTGGAATGGAGGGCACTGAGTGAATAGGGGACTCTAGGCAGGATGGGAGGGGGGTATTACTGTGACAGGCAAGTTGGTGGTTTCTAGTTGCAGGGGCGGTGAAATGGGTGTAGTGGGCTGGTTGGTTAGGGAAGACAGGGAGACACTGGGACACTGTGAATGGGATGGGGAGGGGGGTCAGTAACAGTAGACTATAATCTGTCAGTGCTGCGCAGGGACCTGGTTCTCCTCAGAGTGTCAGGCTTCCTCACAGGCCTCTAGTTTTTCTGTACCCATCTCTCCCCACATACCTACACAGGTTTCAGCAGATCTGTCCTCCTGTACCCGGCTCCCTATGGTGGCAGCCTTCATCCCTCCTTCACCTTGCTCAGGGAAGCAGCTGAGGGTCCCGCTCCGCTCCACTTGGCACCCGGCGGTGGCTCCATACCCCCTCCACCCGATGGCTCCTTCCTTGATCCATGCTCCGCAGTTAAGGGTCGGAGAGGCACATGTCTTGGTGCCCTCCCTCTAAATCTGTTGCGACTCTCCCTGCCTCCTGTGATGATACAACAAATTTTACAAAAATTAACTGGATCTGGTAAAGGCGCGTGGTTCCAGGCACTTGAGCAGGGTGGCAGGAGGGCCTGGGCAGCCACTATTGTGCGTGGGTGGCGCTGCCCGCTCTGGCTGGTCACCTTGTGTCGACGTGGGATGTCCTGGTTGGGATCCCAGCTCTGTTCCCTCGCTCTGGACCTGAAGTGACGGCGGGGCGGCGCCTGCAGTTCTACCGGCCGCCTGTGGGGACTTCACTGACACAGGGAACACCAGCTGAGCCGCAGCGTCTGCAGAAAGACGCCATTTTGTTAAAGTCCTCCAATAGCAACTCGGGCTGAAGTCTGCAGCCTATCAGAGACTCTCCAGGGGGATGAAAGACTTCTGTTTGTAACAAGCTGGCACCAGTGCTTTGCTTGTCACTCCTTAGGGAACCTCAGTGTCCAGTTCTCTCCTGACTACCTGTGCACCTCCATTTTGGGTGCAACCTGCTACAACCACCTGTGCACCTCCAGTTTGGGTGCAACCTGCTACAACCACCTGTGCACCTCCAGTTTGGGTGCAACCTGCTACAACCACCTGTGCACCTCCAGTTTGGGTGAAACCTGCTACAACCACCTGTTCACCTCCAGTTTGGGTGAAACTTGCTACAGCCACCTGTGAACCTCCAGTTTGGGTGCTACAGCCAACTGTGCATCTCCAGTTTGGGTGCAACTTGCTACAGCAACCTGTGCACCTCCAGTTTGGGTGCAACCTGCTACAGCCACCTGTGCACCTCCAGCTTGGGTGCAATCTACTACAGACACCTGTGTGCCTCCAGTTCGGATACAACTTATTCCTGATTCCTGTGTATCTTCACTCTTCTGTCATCTCTACCGTGACTACTTCTGGGACTAATCTTATGTGCCAGTGTCTACATGCTCTGAGCTCCTCCCAGGTTCCCCTATGAGAAGGACCTATATAAGCCCTGATACCTTCCGAGCTTCAATTGATCCTGATCGTCATCCGGGCCCACAGAATCCTCAGGTACTGACAGAAAGCACTGGCCAGATGGACCCAGCTTCAGGTCAGGAACCCTTATAGGAACTAATTGGCCGCTTGCAAGCCCTCGAGGAGGGTTAGCGGCAAGTAGCCCAAGCCCTGCAGGGAATCTCTCAGCGTCAGGACACTCTCCAGGCATCACTGTCTCAGGCTCCACCAACACCTCCTCCTGTGGTGGTTCAATCAAGTAACCCTGTTCGACCTCCGGGTGCCTCTACTCTGCATCTTCCAACCCCGGCTAAATTTGAAGGCACCCCTCGAGCCTGCAGGGGGTTTATTAACCAATGTGAAGTACACTTCTCACTCCAGCCCATGAACTTCCCCACGGACTTAACCCGGGTTGCATATATGGTTTCGTTGCTATCTGGGTCGGCCCTGGACTGGGTATCTCCCTTATGGGAGCGGTCGGATCCTCTGCTCACAAACTATGCCAATTCCTTTGCTGATTTTCGGAGAATATTCGATGAGCCCGGTTGGGTTACTTCAGCGGCCACTGAGATCCTACGAGTACATCAAGGTACCAGGTCTGTCGCTCAGTATGTCATACATTTCCAGACCTTAGACTCTGAATTATCCTTGGTTTCGACCTTCCTGGCGGGACTTTCCGATCGCCTCAAGGGCAAGTTAGCAACACGTGACCTTCCCAGTACACTCACTGCCATCATCTCCCTCTGCAATAAGCTAGACCTCCATTACCGAGAGAGACAGGTCGAGAGGTCCCAGCAAGAGCGGGTTCGATCTAAACCCACTCCCAGGTTAGCATCCTCAGTTTGTTCCTCCTCTTCCGAAGGGCCCATGCAGGTCAATAGGGCCCACTTGTCTCCAGAAGAACGACAGCGAAGACAACGCCAGAATCTCTGTCTGTACTGTGGGGAGACTGGGCATCTCATTGCATCTTGTCCACGCCGTCCGTTAAACCGACGGTCCTAGCTGGTCCTGGAGAAACCAGACTAGGACAAGCTGATATTTCTCCACTCAAGTCTGATTCTCTTTTATCTCTTCAACTCTTGGTACCTGGTGGACCAGTCAAAGTACAAGTTCTCCTGGACTCTGGGGCGGCGGAGAATTTCATTTCTTTACAGTTTGTTGGCCAGCATCATCTCAAAACAGTGTTATTGGATCAGGCCTATAGTGTTTCTGCTGTGGATGGCAGCCTCATTCCACAAGGTTCAATTACCCACCGTACCGTCCCTCTTTCAGTTCAAGTCGGCCTGCTGCACCACAAATTACTTCCCTTCCTAGTAATTCCTAAAGCCAGCCACCCAATCGTTCTAGGATTTCCTTGGCTCCCAAAACATTCCCCTCACCGAAGCTCCTATACTTTGTCAGCCAGATTCCTCACGACCATTCATATTAGAAGTGGACACCTCCTCAGTAGGAGTCAGAGCGGTGCTCTCCCAGAAGACTCCCGATGACAAGATCCACCCCTGTGGGTTTTTCTCCAAGAAGTTCTTACCAGCCGAAAAAAATTATCCCATTGGGGAACAGGAACTCCTTGCCATCAAACTCACCTTGGAAGAGTGGCGATACCTTTTAGAGGGGGATACATTTCCAGTATCCATCATCACGGACCATAAGAACCTCCTCTACCTGTGAAAAGCCCACTGCCTGAATCCCAGATTAGCCCGCTGGGCACTATTTTTTACAAGAGTCAATTTCTTTTTAACCTTTCAGCCTGGATCTCAAAATGGCAAGACTGACGCTTTGTCCCGATCTTTTTCTTCTTTGATAGAGGACCAAGCTCCCGGTCCAGTGCTCCCAGCTACCAGATTTGCCAAGAATAAACTGATTTCAATTTCTCCAGGGAAAACATTTGTGAATACAAGCTTACATCCCACTCTGCTTCTCTGGGCTCACTGGCCATTCCAGTATTAAAAAAAACTTGAGTTCATTAAAAGGTCCTACTGGTGGCCCTCAATGAAGGCCGATGTCACGTCCTTCATTTCCTCCTGTCCTGTGTGTGCACGACACAAAACGTCTTGTCAGAAACCGTCCGGCCTTCTTCAGCCCTTGTCCATTCCAGAACAGCCCTGGACTCCTCTTTTTTCGATGGAATTCATCACTGATTTGCCCACTTCCCAAGGATTCAATACCATCTGGGTCGTGGTGGACCGTTTTTCTAAAATGGCACACTTTGTTCCCCTTAAGGGGTTACCTTCGGCTCCCAAGCTAGCCCAGCTTTTTATCAAAGAAATATTCCGACTCCATGGTCTGCCTGTAGAAATAATCTCTGATAGAGGGGT
Organism: Crinia signifera; assembly: GCF_055691185.1. Lineage (NCBI taxonomy): Eukaryota > Metazoa > Chordata > Amphibia > Anura > Myobatrachidae > Crinia > Crinia signifera. The sequence goes on from NC_139224.1 coordinate 50,129,219, forward strand.
ACAATTCGTAGCAAGATTTTGAAAGTCTTTATGCTCAGCATATGCTCAGCTCAGTGAAAGTGCAGGGGAGCGGGCGAGCTGGCGATGACGGCACAGCTCCAGCGCCATGATAGCTTCCAGCGCCCGGAGCTGGTGCTCTACCGGCACCGCCCTCGCTATGCCTCTGGTGATACGTTACTAAAGCATGTATTTTAAAATAGAGGCAATGCCATCTAGTGCAAAAAGTTAAACCGTCATCTTCCCGCATCGGATTCTCGCGAGACCTGGGGATATATATAGTTCCCGGCGGTCGGCGCCATTTTCAAACAGGCTGGTGATTTCAGACAGCACGGATTTTTTTTTCAATTACTGCTGCCAGTGCCCAGGGTGCCCGCATGTGTGCTGCATCAGTACGGGGGTGCCCACATGTGTACTGTATCCATCCAGGGGTGCCCACATCTGTGCTGTATTTGTCCAGGGGTGCCCACATTTGCCCACATGTGTGTTGTATTTGTCCAGGGGTGCCCACATGTGTGCTGTATCAGTCCAGGGGTGCCCGCATGTGTACTGTATCCATCCAGGGGTGCCCACATGTGTGCTGTATTTGTCCAGGTACCCGCTAACGGACTGGAGAGGCGCAGAGATCATCCGAATGATTCTATTGGCCGCCTAGCGGCCAATAGAATCATCCGGAGGAAAGGCGCGGAAGATGAAACATCTCTGCGCCTCTCTAGTCCGTGAGCGGGTACCAGCCGGGAGCAGCGCGTCTGCAGGAGAAGATGCCGGGGTCGTCGCCGGGGACCAGGTGAGTAGGATTTGCTTCCTTAGGTACCCCTTTTGGAATACTTCGGATCCTGGACCCCGGAGACATCAGCCCTGGAGCCCAGGACCCCGGACCAGCCCTGGAACCAGGACCAAGGCCCCGGAACCGGACTCTTCAGCCCTGGAGCCCCGGACCCCGGACCAAGGATCCAGGGACCGACCTACGGGCTCAAGGTAGGTAAGTATCAGTATGTGTGTGTTATGTATGTATTAAACTTTTATTTTTCAGGGTGTCAGTGTGTTTTATTTAACAATTTTTTGTACTGTAGAACTACAAGTGCCAGCGGGCCCTTTAATGCCCCGCATGCTGGGACTTGTGGTTCTCCAAGTCCCAGCATGCGGGGTAGGCTTGCTGGGACTCATAGTTCTACAGTATAAGACAATCGTTTTTATTCTTTTTTTTACACTTTTCATCAGCCCGATGCCCACCGCCCAGGGGCATCGGGGACAGCCCCGGACTTTCAGCATGGGCTGGTAAGTCCTGGAGGGGGGGGGACCCCTTCATTGGGGGGGTCCCCACTTCCCCAGGACCCCTGCCCATGCTGACCAGCCACGGGGATAATGCTTTGTGCGCGGGACCTTATATAATAAGTGTCCCCCGGCTGTGGCATTACCCTGCTGGCTGGTTGGGTCTGGTGCTGGTTCTTAAAATACGGGGGACCCCTAGTCATTTTGTCCCCCGTATTTTGGGAACCAGCGCTGGACCTTGAGCCTGATGCTGGTTTCATTAAATCAAGGGATCCCCTATTTGTTTGTCCCTCTGATTTTATGATACCAGCACCGGCTTTTTGAGCCCGGGGCTGGTTATGCTTAGGAGGGGGACCGCACGCCGTTTTTTTTTTCGTTTTTCAACACAACGCACAGTACTGAAAATGTGCCGATTTTCATGACTGAAAATCGCACATTTTCAGGACTTAAAAATCACCCGAAATCGCACCATATCGCACTTTTTTGCCGCAAATTCGCATCTCATTACATATGCGAATTCGCGGCAAAAAACGCGCTTTTTAAAGGTGCGATTTGGTGTGATTTTAAAATCGCACCCTATTACATTTCGCCCAAGGTGTTTTTTTTACTGCAAGGGCTGTTAAATGCGCTGTAGTCCAGGGGAGAGCCAAGAGTGCTGTATAATTCATGGGGTGTTGCTAAGTCTGCCGCATAATTCCAGGTGTGCTGATCTTTTTTATAATTAAAACAATACAAATTTTTATTTTTACTGCAGGAATTTGTCTGCCGTATAATTCCATGCCTGCCGCCATGCGTGCCGTATCAGTCCAGGGGTACCGCCATCTGTGCCCTATAATTCCATGTGTGCTGTATCAGGTCAGGGATGCCCACATGTGTGACGCATAATTCCTGGGGTGAGCCAAGTGTGTCATATAATTCATGGGTTGCTGCAAAGTCTGCTGTTTAATTCATGGGGTGCTGCTAAGTGTGCTGTCACAGTCCTGGGGTGATGCTAAGTGTGCAGTATCAGTCCAGGGGTGAGCCATGTGTGCTGTATAATTTATGGGGTGCTGCTGTCTGCAGTATCAATCCAGGGATGCTGCCATTTTTTTATTAAAAGAATAACTCTTTTTACTGCAGGAGTGTCACTATGTGTGCCATTTTTAAATAAAATTTCTGCAATTAAGTAACTGTTTTTTTGAAACATCTTACTCCAAGCGCCTGAGCTGTAGTGTTCCTCAAACCCCTATCCTTTCATATATGTGCCGTGTCGGCTGATTGAACTGGCTGGGGAACATATTCGGGCTGCTGGGGAAAGGGCGCACTAGACAAATCACACACCACCCTTGTACATGCATGTACATGTATGCATACACCATTTCAGTGCTGTGTCCGCAAAATGTTGCAGGCACTAAAGGTGCCCATACACGCTGCGAGAATCGCATACGTTATGAGCTATATCGCATCCCATCGCACGGCATGCATGCAATGTGTGTGCGATGCGATCCGAAAGCAGTACAAAAAGTATGTGCAGCACTCGTGACTGAGGGGGAAAGGAGGGGCGAGAAGGAGGAGATGGAAGAAGAGGGGAGGAGATAGAGGGGGCGGAGTATTGAGGACTGGCAGTGGCACTGGCACAGCACACTGAGAAGAGGAAAGGAAGGGGAGGCAGCGCTGCTGCCTGTTAGTCATTTGATTGACAGCTGACAGGCGCAGGGAGCAATGGGTAGGGGGCGGATCCGGACATGACATGTCATCCAGGCATTCACAGACAGCGCTACATGCCTCAGCGCAAGTGTCCGTGAGGAAGAGGGGGCAGGTCGCAGGAGGAGGACAGTGTGTGTGCGGTGCAGGGAGCTGCTCAGCCTCTCCATACTGCCGCCCGCTGTCAGACAGGTGCTGCGGGCGGTGTGCAGGATGCAGTGAAAGTGAGGGCTGATGCAGCTTTAGCAGAGCAGGGAGGGATACAGCGCCTTTTCAGCATGGCACCTCCCTGCTTTGCAGGAGCTGCTGAGTGGGTAGCGCCGGCCCTGCCCTAAAAACAATATTGTGAGGTGTTCAGAATAGACTGGAAATGAGTGAAGATCAATGCTCTTGAGGCTAATAATAGCGTAGGAGAAAAAAAAAAACACCTAAATTCTGTTTAGTGTTTTTTATGCTTTAAAAAAATAAATAAATCAGAACCCAAAACCCAAAAACCAAAACGTTGAGGGGGTGTTTTGGCAAAACCTAGTAGAACCCAAAACCTGAAGGTAATCATAACCCAAAACGCGAAAAGTGGCCGGTGCACATCCCTAAATAAAACACTGTATATGGGCACCTTCACAGTCCAGGTTTTAAGGATATCCAGGCTCAAATTCAATAGACTGATGTAATTAAGTCACCTGTGCTCTCACATGGACATCCTTAAACCCTGGACAGTAATTGCAGAATTTGGGAAATTCGGCCTACACTGTTTTTCTAAGGATCATGTGGTGTTAATTCCAAGATGTATCGCAAGACCTGTGACACTGACCCACAATATCATGTAATATTCTGGAGCTCTATAAATCATGATAAAATGATTGTTACCCTGCAGCAGCTAATGTAAGCCCACATTTATACACACGTAAAACAATATTAATCCTATGTAAAATAATGACTTGGAGACATATTGGTGATGACAAGGGTCAGGTTTACTAATTAATAGCTGAAGTTTACCAGAGTTTAAATGTTCAAATTATTAAATTATCAATGAGTTGGGTTTAATTAACAACACTTTAAAAATAATTAGCAGCTTAGCAGCTCTTCCAACACACCCACGAGGTGGCTGCTCAATGTCGTTTTTTTTTTGGGGGTGTCGCCAGTAGCCCTAATCCCCAGCTTGTTCACGTCAATTCCCTCCAGTTTCAAAACAGAAAATTTAAGTAAAATAGAAAAACACTAAATGTGTAACAACGATTGTTGGAACTGGAGGGATCAGTGACAAGTCTTTTATTAATTTGAAAAATACAAAAACTAAATTGAAAAAAACACTGTAAAAGTGTAAAAACTTTTGAACTTTTAAACAGGAACTCACCGCTTTAGACCATGATCTTATGTTTGGTTGTTCTGCTTTGCTGGGGAGCCGTCAGTAAAGGTGGGAGAAATGATCCGGGTTCAAGAGTCTCACGCGGCACAGAAGGCAGATGTGGTTGACCTGCAGCCATTCTGTCAGACAGGGAACATGGAAGGTGTGGTGACAGTACGATACAGCCATTTCTGTACCTACCTCAATGCCAGAGATACAGATGGAGCAGTACTCTGGTTCCTCTCCATCTGCAATGGTGCGCCTGCTGTAGGTGGGGAGATGGGACAGGACGAGCCGCAAGATGTTGTCCAGCAGGAGGTGATCTACTCTCTCTGCAACTGGCTGATGGTCTCTTCCTCTTCGTCCAGATCTTCCTCTTCCCGATGATGGTCCTGATCTTCTTGCTGACTGACTCCCACGGGATGGTCTGCGGCGTCCTGACCTCAGCCATGTCCCTCTGATATTCGGGCTGGGTCCATCTAAAACGATATTTTATATATTGTAGATATAACAAATAGCCATATGTGACATGTAAAGATCAGATATTGCTGGTGTACAATAAGACTTCCAGCAGTAACATGATTTATATATTATATTACTATACAACTGAAAAACAGAGCTGTAACAGTATGAGTGTATGGATTCAGGCCCCAATGCTTAGCGGCTTCTGATCTGTAACTGACAGCATGGGAGGTGCCAGCCAGTAACACAGGGACACTGGCCAGCCACCACTGCTATAATCCCTCCCACAACAAAGGCCAACTGCTACAGAAGAGACATTGGTCTAAAATTAAATTTACTGAACAAACATTTTACTGACCTTCATTTCCAATCAGCTGGGACAACTCTCGTCGGCTCATTGTAGCCGGAGGCAGAAGGTGATCAAATAAAAAAAAAAAAAAATGGGGGAGAAAAGAGAAAGAAAAAGCACAGATGTAATTGTGCGCTGAGCTCCACTCACTGATAACTCACTAGGAGAATCTCTGGTAGCAAATAATCGCCTGCAAATTGTTCTCACCTGAGAGGCCTTTTCTCCTGCGTCCACATCAGCTGCTGCCCAGGAAATGCCAGTGTTATTGCTGTGCACTGAGGAATGCAATGTGGCATGCGGGCGGCAGTTGGTGATGGTCATGCGGCACATCACATCTACAGTATACCCCACATTATTCTCTTCCCTCTTATATTACCCACTTATATTCCCACTTATGGGAAACCCATGGGAAATTACCAAAAA
>NC_139224.1:50139749-50164749 GCF_055691185.1 Crinia signifera
GAAATTTCACCTACACTTTGTTTTAATTCCTGTGAAACACCTAAAGGGTTAACAAACTTCCAAAATGCTGTTTTGAATACTGTGAGGGGTGCAGTTTTTGAAATGGCATCATTTATGGGGGTGTCTCACATACAAGTCCCTCAAAGTCACATCAGAACTGAACTGGTCCCTAAAAAAATCAGTGTTTGAAATTTTCTTGAAAATTTGAGAATTTGCTATTCATATTGTAAGCCTCCTAGTGTCCAAAAAAATTAAAAGGATGTTGAAATAATGATGGAAACATAAAGTAGACATATGGTCTATGTTAGTTATTAACTATTTTGAGTGGTATGATTATTTGTCTCACAAGCAGAAAATTTAACATTTTGCATATTGCTAAATTTTCCATTTTTTCACGATATTTTGGTATTTTTCACAAAAAAACACAGACTGTATCGACCCAAATTTACCACTAACTTGAAGTACAATGTGTCACGAGAAAACAATCTAAAAATCACTGGGATAAGTAAAAGCAAAAAAAAGTTATCCCCACTTAAGTGAGACATGTCAGATTTGAAAAAAAGGGCTCTGTCATGAAGGCACAAACTGGCTCTGTCATGAAGGGGTTAACATTGTTAATATACAATGAACTGCACCCTCACTGACAAAATTTTGCATAATATATCATATTAAAGTGGCTTTTACAATGTTACAAATTAGGCTCCTGAGCAATAGAACAGATGTAGCTTCATAATAACCTGCCCAGGCAGTATTTAGGGACATCTCACCAAGGCTTTGTGTTGGTGGCCGGGTCCCAGTGGTGTAGCTAGGTGCCACGGTGCCCGGTGCAGAGGCATGTTTTGCCCCCCCCTGATTTCTAGTAAGCTGGGCTCTTGCACAGCTAAAAGGGGGCGCGGCCTAACATTATACCACACACCATAATGCCCATTGCACATTTTAACGGAGCGAACATTAACAAGCACACACACACAATAATGGGTAGATGCAGTGTAGGATGGAGAAGCACAGCGTTGCAGGGAGAGGAATTGTGAGGGAAAAAGGGGATACTGGGCTAGGGGAGTCGGTGAGATGGTGGCGAACGCTAGGCTGGAATGGAGGGCACTGAGTGAATAGGGGACTCTAGGCAGGATGGGAGGGGGGTATTACTGTGACAGGCAAGTTGGTGGTTTCTAGTTGCAGGGGCGGTGAAATGGGTGTAGTGGGCTGGTTGGTTAGGGAAGACAGGGAGACACTGGGACACTGTGAATGGGATGGGGAGGGGGGTCAGTAACAGTAGACTATAATCTGTCAGTGCTGCGCAGGGACCTGGTTCTCCTCAGAGTGTCAGGCTTCCTCACAGGCCTCTAGTTTTTCTGTACCCATCTCTCCCCACATACCTACACAGGTTTCAGCAGATCTGTCCTCCTGTACCCGGCTCCCTATGGTGGCAGCCTTCATCCCTCCTTCACCTTGCTCAGGGAAGCAGCTGAGGGTCCCGCTCCGCTCCACTTGGCACCCGGCGGTGGCTCCATACCCCCTCCACCCGATGGCTCCTTCCTTGATCCATGCTCCGCAGTTAAGGGTCGGAGAGGCACATGTCTTGGTGCCCTCCCTCTAAATCTGTTGCGACTCTCCCTGCCTCCTGTGATGATACAACAAATTTTACAAAAATTAACTGGATCTGGTAAAGGCGCGTGGTTCCAGGCACTTGAGCAGGGTGGCAGGAGGGCCTGGGCAGCCACTATTGTGCGTGGGTGGCGCTGCCCGCTCTGGCTGGTCGCCTTGTGTCGGCGTGGGATGTCCTGGTTGGGATCCCAGCTCTGTTCCCTCGCTCTGGACCTGAAGTGACGGCGGGGCGGCGCCTGCAGTTCTACCGGCCGCCTGTGGGGACTTCACTGACACAGGGAACACCAGCTGAGCCGCAGCGTCTGCAGAAAGACGCCATTTTGTTAAAGTCCTCCAATAGCAACTCGGGCTGAAGTCTGCAGCCTATCAGAGACTCTCCAGGGGGGTGAAAGACTTCTGTTTGTAACAAGCTGGCACCAGTGCTTTGCTTGTCACTCCTTAGGGAACCTCAGTGTCCAGTTCTCTCCTGACTACCTGTGCACCTCCATTTTGGGTGCAACCTGCTACAACCACCTGTGCACCTCCAGTTTGGGTGCAACCTGCTACAACCACCTGTGCACCTCCAGTTTGGGTGCAACCTGCTACAACCACCTGTGCACCTCCAGTTTGGGTGAAACCTGCTACAACCACCTGTTCACCTCCAGTTTGGGGGAAACTTGCTACAGCCACCTGTGAACCTCCAGTTTGGGTGCTACAGCCAACTGTGCATCTCCAGTTTGGGTGCAACTTGCTACAGCCACCTGTGCACCTCCAGTTTGGGTGCAACCTGCTACAGCCACCTGTGCACCTCCAGCTTGGGTGCAATCTACTACAGACACCTGTGCACCTCCAGTTCGGATACAACTTATTCCTGATTCCTGTGTATCTTCACTCTTCTGTCATCTCTACCGTGACTACTTCTGGGACTAATCTTATGTGCCAGTGTCTACATGCTCTGAGCTCCTCCCAGGTTCCCCTATGAGAAGGACCTATATAAGCCCTGATACCTTCCGAGCTTCAATTGATCCTGATCGTCATCCGGGCCCACAGAATCCTCAGGTACTGACAGAAAGCACTGGCCAGATGGACCCAGCTTCAGGTCAGGAACCCTTATAGGAATTAATTGGCCGCTTGCAAGCCCTCGAGGAGGGTTAGCGGCAAGTAGCCCAAGCCCTGCAGGGAATCTCTCAGCGTCAGGACACTCTCCAGGCATCACTGTCTCAGGCTCCACCAACACCTCCTCCTGTGGTGGTTCAATCAAGTAACCCTGTTCGACCTCCGGGTGCCTCTACTCTGCATCTTCCAACCCCGGCTAAATTTGAAGGCACCCCTCGAGCCTGCAGGGGGTTTATTAACCAATGTGAAGTACACTTCTCACTCCAGCCCATGAACTTCCCCACGGACTTAACCCGGGTTGCATATATGGTTTCGTTGCTATCTGGGTCGGCCCTGGACTGGGTATCTCCCTTATGGGAGCGGTCGGATCCTCTGCTCACAAACTATGCCAATTCCTTTGCTGATTTTCGGAGAATATTCGATGAGCCCGGTTGGGTTACTTCAGCGGCCACTGAGATCCTGCGAGTACGTCAAGGTACCAGGTCTGTCGCTCAGTATGTCATACATTTCCAGACCTTAGACTCTGAATTATCCTTGGTTTCAACCTTCCTGGCGGGACTTTCCGATCGCCTCAAGGGCAAGTTAGCAACACGTGACCTTCCCAGTACACTCACTGCCATCATCTCCCTCTGCAATAAGCTAGACCTCCATTACCGAGAGAGACAGGTCGAGAGGTCCCAGCAAGAGCGGGTTCGATCTAAACCCACTCCCAGGTTAGCATCCTCAGTTTGTTCCTCCTCTTCCGAAGGGCCCATGCAGGTCAATAGGGCCCACTTGTCTCCAGAAGAACGACAGCGAAGACAACGCCAGAATCTCTGTCTGTACTGTGGGGAGACTGGGCATCTCATTGCATCTTGTCCACGCCGTCCGTTAAACCGACGGTCCTAGCTGGTCCTGGAGAAACCAGACTAGGACAAGCTGATATTTCTCCACTCAAGTCTGATTCTCTTTTATCTCTTCAACTCTTGGTACCTGGTGGACCAGTCAAAGTACAAGTTCTCCTGGACTCTGGGGCGGCGGAGAATTTCATTTCTTTACAGTTTGTTGGCCAGCATCATCTCAAAACAGTGTTATTGGATCAGGCCTATAGTGTTTCTGCTGTGGATGGCAGCCTCATTCCACAAGGTTCAATTACCCACCGTACCGTCCCTCTTTCAGTTCAAGTCGGCCTGCTGCACCACAAATTACTTCCCTTCCTAGTAATTCCTAAAGCCAGCCACCCAATCGTTCTAGGATTTCCTTGGCTCCCAAAACATTCCCCTCACCGAAGCTCCTATACTTTGTCAGCCAGATTCCTCACGACCATTCATATTAGAAGTGGACACCTCCTCAGTAGGAGTCAGAGCGGTGCTCTCCCAGAAGACTCCCGATGACAAGATCCACCCCTGTGGGTTTTTCTCCAAGAAGTTCTTACCAGCCGAAAAAAATTATCCCATTGGGGAACAGGAACTCCTTGCCATCAAACTCACCTTGGAAGAGTGGCGATACCTTTTAGAGGGGGATACATTTCCAGTATCCATCATCACGGACCATAAGAACCTCCTCTACCTGTGAAAAGCCCACTGCCTGAATCCCAGATTAGCCCGCTGGGCACTATTTTTTACAAGAGTCAATTTCTTTTTAACCTTTCGGCCTGGATCTCAAAATGGCAAGACTGACGCTTTGTCCCGATCTTTTTCTTCTTTGATAGAGGACCAAGCTCCCGGTCCAGTGCTCCCAGCTACCAGATTTGCCAAGAATAAACTGATTTCAATTCCTCCAGGGAAAACATTTGTGAATACAAGCTTACATCCCACTCTGCTTCTCTGGGCTCACTGGCCATTCCAGTATTAAAAAAAACTTGAGTTCATTAAAAGGTCCTACTGGTGGCCCTCAATGAAGGCCGATGTCACGTCCTTCATTTCCTCCTGTCCTGTGTGTGCACAACACAAAACGTCTTGTCAGAAACCGTCCGGCCTTCTTCAGCCCTTGTCCATTCCAGAACAGCCCTGGACTCCTCTTTTTTCGATGGAATTCATCACTGATTTGCCCGCTTCCCAAGGATTCAATACCATCTGGGTCGTGGTGGACCGTTTTTCTAAAATGGCACACTTTGTTCCCCTTAAGGGGTTACCTTCGGCTCCCAAGCTAGCCCAGCTTTTTATCAAAGAAATATTCCGACTCCATGGTCTGCCTGTAGAAATAATCTCTGATAGAGGGGTACAATTCGTAGCAAGATTTTGGAAGTCTTTATGCTCAGCATATGCTCAGCTCAGTGAAAGTGCAGGGGAGCGGGCGAGCTGGCGGTTTACGGCACAGCTCCAGCGCCATGATAGCTTCCAGCGCCCGGAGCTGGTGCTCTACCGGCACCGCCCTCGCTATGCCTCTGGTGATACGCTACTAAAGCATGTATTTTAAAATAGAGGCAATGCTATCTAGTGCAAAAAGTTAAACCGTCATCTTCCCGCATCGGATTCTCGCGAGACCTGGGGATATATATAGTTCCCGGCGGTCGGCGCCATTTTCAAACAGGCTGGTGATTTCAGACAGCACGGATTTTTTTTTCAATTACTGCTGCCAGTGCCCAGGGTGCCCGCATGTGTGCTGCATCAGTCCAGGGGTGCCCACATGTGTACTGTATCCATCCAGGGGTGCCCACATCTGTGCTGTATTTGTCCAGGGGTGCCCACATTTGCCCACATGTGTGTTGTATTTGTCCAGGGGTGCCCACATGTGTGCTGTATCAGTCCAGGGGTGCCCGCATGTGTACTGTATCCATCCAGGGGTGCCCACATGTGTGCTGTATTTGTCCAGGTACCCGCTAACGGACTGGAGAGGCGCAGAGATCATCCGAATGATTCTATTGGCCGCCTAGCGGCCAATAGAATCATCCGGAGGAAAGGCGCGGAAGATGAAACATCTCTGCGCCTCTCTAGTCCGTGAGCGGGTACCAGCCGGGAGCAGCGCGTCTGCAGGAGAAGATGCCGGGGTCGTCGCCGGGGACCAGGTGAGTAGGATTTGCTTCCTTAGGTACCCCTTTTGGAATACTTCGGATCCTGGACCCCGGAGACATCAGCCCTGGAGCCCAGGACCCCGGACCAGCCCTGGAACCAGGACCAAGGCCCCGGAACCGGACTCTTCAGCCCTGGAGCCCCGGACCAAGGATCCAGGGACCGACCTACGGGCTCAAGGTAGGTAAGTATCAGTATGTGTGTGTTATGTATGTATTAAACTTTTATTTTTCAGGGTGTCAGTGTGTTTTATTTAACAATTTTTTGTACTTTAGAACTACAAGTGCCAGCGGGCCCTTTAATGCCCCGCATGCTGGGACTTGTGGTTCTCCAAGTCCCAGCATGCGGGGTAGGCTTGCTGGGACTCATAGTTCTACAGTATAAGACAATCGTTTTTATTCTTTTTTTTACACTTTTCATCAGCCCGATGCCCACCGCCCAGGGGCATCGGGGACAGCCCCGGACTTTCAGCATGGGCTGGTAAGTCCTGGAGGGGGGGGACCCCTTCATTGGGGGGGTCCCCACTTCCCCAGGACCCCTGCCCATGCTGACCAGCCACGGGGATAATGCTTTGTGCGCGGGACCTTATATAATAAGTGTCCCCCGGCTGTGGCATTACCCTGCTGGCTGGTTGGGTCTGGTGCTGGTTCTTAAAATACGGGGGACCCCTAGTCATTTTGTCCCCCGTATTTTGGGAACCAGCGCTGGACCTTGAGCCTGATGCTGGTTTCATTAAATCAAGGGATCCCCTATTTGTTTGTCCCTCTGATTTTATGATACCAGCACCGGCTTTTTGAGCCCGGGGCTGGTTATGCTTAGGAGGGGGACCACACGCCGTTTTTTTTTTCGTTTTTCAATACAACGCACAGTACTGAAAATGTGCCGATTTTCATGACTGAAAATCGCACATTTTCAGGACTTAAAAATCACCCGAAATCGCACCATATCGCATTTTTTTGCCGCAAATTCGCATCTCATTACATATGCGAATTCGTGGCAAAAAACGCGATTTTTAAAGGTGCGATTTGGTGTGATTTTAAAATCGCACCCTATTACATTTCGCCCAAGGTGTTTTTTTTACTGCAAGGGCTGTTAAATGCGCTGTAGTCCAGGGGAGAGCCAAGAGTGCTGTATAATTCATGGGGTGTTGCTAAGTCTGCCGCATAATTCCAGGTGTGCTGCTCTTTTTTATAATTAAAACAATACAAATTTTTATTTTTACTGCAGGAATTTGTCTGCCGTATAATTCCATGCCTGCCGCCATGCGTGCCGTATCAGTCCAGGGGTGCCGCCATCTGTGCCCTATAATTCCATGTGTGCTGTATCAGGTCAGGGATGCCCACATGTGTGACGCATAATTCCTGGGGTGAGCCAAGTGTGTCATATAATTCATGGGTTGCTGCAAAGTCTGCTGTTTAATTCATGGGGTGCTGCTAAGTGTGCTGTCACAGTCCTGGGGTGATGCTAAGTGTGCAGTATCAGTCCAGGGGTGAGCCATGTGTGCTGTATAATTTATGGGGTGCTGCTAAGTCTGCTGTATCAATCCAGGGATGCTGCCATTTTTTTATTAAAAGAATAACTCTTTTTACTGCAAGAGTGTCACTATGTGTGCCATTTTTAAAAAAAAAATTCTGCAATTAAGTAACTGTTTTTTTGAAACATCTTACTCCAAGCGCCTGAGCTGTAGTGTTCCTCAAACCCCTATCCTTTCATATATGTGCCGTGTCGGCTGATTGAACTGGCTGGGGAACATATTCGGGCTGCTGGGGAAAGGGCGCACTAGACAAATCACACACCACCCTTGTACATGCATGTACATGTATGCATACACCATTTCAGTGCTGTGTCGGCAAAATGTTGCAGGCACTAAAGGTGCCCATACACGCTGCGAGAATCGCATACGTTATTAACTATATCGCATCCCATCGCACGGCATGCATGCAATGTGTGTGCGATGCGATCCGAAAGCAGTACAAAAAGTATGTGCAGCACTCGTGACTGAGGGGGAAAGGAGGGGCGAGAAGGAGGAGATGGAAGAAGAGGGGAGGAGATAGAGGGGGCGGAGTATTGAGGACTGGCAGTGGCACTGGCACAGCACACTGAGAAGAGGAAAGGAAGGGGAGGCAGCGCTGCTGCCTGTTAGTCATTTGATTGACAGCTGACAGGCGCAGGGAGCAATGGGTAGGGGGCGGATCCGGACATGACATGTCATCCAGGCATTCACAGACAGCGCTACATGCCTCAGCGCAAGTGTCCGTGAGGAAGAGGGGGCAGGTCGCAGGAGGAGGACAGTGTGTGTGCGGTGCAGGGAGCTGCTCAGCCTCTCCATACTGCCGCCCGCTGTCAGACAGGTGCTGCGGGCGGTGTGCAGGATGCAGTGAAAGTGAGGGCTGATGCAGCTTTAGCAGAGCAGGGAGGGATACAGCGCCTTTTCAGCATGGCACCTCCCTGCTTTGCAGGAGCTGCTGAGTGGGTAGCGCCGGCCCTGCCCTAAAAACAATATTGTGAGGTGTTCAGAATAGACTGGAAATGAGTGAAGATCAATGCTCTTGAGGTTAATAATAGCGTAGGAGAAAAAAAAACACCTAAATTCTGTTTAGTGTTTTTTATGCTTTAAAAAAATAAATAAATCAGAACCCAAAACCCAAAAACCAAAACGTTGAGGGGGTGTTTTGGCAAAACCTAGTAGAACCCAAAACCTGAAGGTAATCATAACCCAAAACGCGAAAAGTGGCCGGTGCACATCCCTAAAAAAAACACTGTATATGGGCACCTTCACAGTCCAGGTTTTAAGGATATCCAGGCTCAAATTTAATAGACTGATGTAATTAAGTCACCTGTGCTCTCACATGGACATCCTTAAACCCTGGACAGTAATTGCAGAATTTGGGAAATTCGGCCTACACTGTTTTTCTAAGGATCATGTGGTGTTAATTCCAAGATGTATCGCAAGACCTGTGACACTGACCCACAATATCATGTAATATTCTGGAGCTCTATAAATCATGATAAAATGATTGTTACCCTGCAGCAGCTAATGTAAGCCCACATTTATACACACGTAAAACAATATTAATCCTATGTAAAATAATGACTTGGAGACATATTGGTGATGACAAGGGTCAGGTTTACTAATTAATAGCTGAAGTTTACCAGAGTTTAAATGTTCAAATTATTAAATTATCAATGAGTTGGGTTTAATTAACAACACTTTAAAAATAATTAGCAGCTTAGCAGCTCTTCCAACACACCCACGAAGTGGCTGCTCAATGTCGGTTTTTTTTTTGGGGTGTCGCCAGTAGCCCTAATCCCCAGCTTGTTCACGTCAATTCCCTCCAGTTTCAAAACAGAAAATTTAAGTAAAATAGAAAAACACTAAATGTGTAACAACGATTGTTGGAACTGGAGGGATCAGTGACAAGTCTTTTATTAATTTGAAAAATACAAAAACTAAATTGAAAAAAACACTGTAAAAGTGTAAAAACTTTTGAACTTTTAAACAGGAACTCACCGCTTTAGACCATGATCTTATGTTTGGTTGTTCTGCTTTGCTGGGGAGCCGTCAGTAAAGGTGGGAGAAATGATCCGGGTTCAAGAGTCTCACGCGGCACAGAGGGCAGATGTGGTTGACCTGCAGCCATTCTGTCAGACAGGGAACATGGAAGGTGTGGTGACAGTACGATACAGCCATTTCTGTACCTACCTCAATGCCAGAGATACAGATGGAGCAGTACTCTGGTTCCTCTCCGTCTGCAATGGTGCGCCTGCTGTAGGTGGGGAGATGGGACAGGACGAGCCGCAAGATGTTGTCCAGCAGGAGGTGATCTACTCTCTCTGCAACTGGCTGATGGTCTCTTCCTCTTCGTCCAGATCTTCCTCTTCCCGATGATGGTCCTGATCTTGTTGCTGACTGACTCCCACGGGATGGTCTGCGGCGTCCTGACCTCAGCCATGTCCCTCTGATATTCGGGCTGGGTCCATCTAAAACGATATTTTATATATTGTAGATATAACAAATAGCCATATGTGACATGTAAAGATCAGATATTGCTGGTGTACAATAAGACTTCCAGCAGTAACATGATTTATATATTATATTACTATACAACTGAAAAACACAGCTGTAACAGTATGAGTGTATGGATTCAGGCCCCAATGCTTAGCGGCTTCTGATCTGTAACTGACAGCATGGGAGGTGCCAGCCAGTAACACAGGGACACTGGCCAGCCACCACTGCTATAATCCCTCCCACTACAAAGGCCAACTGCTACAGAAGAGACATTGGTCTAAAATTTAATTTACTGAACAAACATTTTACTGACCTTCATTTCCAATCAGCTGGGACAACTCTCGTTGGCTCATTGTAGCCGGAGGCAGAAGGTGATCAAATAAAAAAAAAAAAAAAATGGGGGAGAAAAGAGAAAGAAAAAGCACAGATGTAATTGTGCGCTGAGCTCCACTCACTGATAACTCACTAGGAGAATCTCTGGTAGCAAATAATCGCCTGCAAATTGTTCTCACCTGAGAGGCCTTTTCTCCTGCGTCCACATCAGCTGCTGCCCAGGAAATGCCAGTGATATTGCTGTGCACTGAGGAATGCAATGTGGCATGCGGGCGGCAGTTGGTGATGGTCATGCGGCACATCACATCTACAGTATACCCCACATTATTCTCTTCCCTCTTATATTACCCACTTATATTCCCACTTATGGGAAACCCATGGGAAATTACCAAAAACAGGGTGTGTATAAAATGCACCAAGACCATTCTATTGAGTATGAGTTGAATCATTTTTACAAATTGAGAGGTCTTAAGGCCCCCTTACTGTAGAACGATTTTGGCCGATTTGGGCCAATTTTGATGTTTTGGGCCGATATATCGCCTGAAAAGTGCATCATCGTTTGTGTTTTCGATCCTATCCGATGCGCGGTTTTGTGAGAGTCGAATGGGAGCCTCTAGGTTGGTCGGACTGCACCTACAATTTGTCATAAACGGATGGAAAAAGGAGTGCTTTTGGCGCATGCGATATATCGTATGCGATATATTGTAGAAAGTATAGTACACATGCAATTTGGGCAGATAATTCGGTGAGTATGTAGTTTCACGGCACCCGATATATCGGATGCGCTAGCGGCCGATATATCAGATGTGATATCAGCCGATATATCGATGCGATCCAAAGCGATTTTTTTACCTGTTCATAACCCCACTATCCACTACGCATGGAGTTGATTTTATATAGTGTGGCGAGCGCAGTAATCCGCGCCCCCTCGCGGGGCTCGCTACACTCGCCACGCTTCGGGCTCGGTGGCTCGCTGCGCTCGCCACACTGTATAATATAGTGGATAGTGGGGTTATGAACAGGTAAAAAAATCGCATAGGATTGTATCGATAAATCGGCCAATATCGCATCTGATATATCGGCCAATATCGCAACCGATATATCGGGCGCTGTGAAACTACACAAGTACCGATAATTCTCATACAATTTATTGGACCAAATTGCATGCACAATGACACCAAAGTACCAAATTGGATGCAATCACTCCCAGGAAGGTCCAGGGGGAGTTTAAGGGAAATTGCATCCAATTTCAGCACCAGATATATCGTTATAATGTAAGGGGCCCTTTATTACCTTATTTATTGAACCACCCTTGTACACAACAGTTAAGGTGCCCATACACGTTACAATTATTGTATCCAATATTGGATACAATATCGCATCTCATCGCATCTCGGTTTTGCGATAAGATGAGATGAGATCTAGTACAAAAAGTACATGCAGCACATACATTTGTACTAGATCTCATCTCATCTTATCGCAAAACCGAGATGCGATGGGATGCGATATTGTATCCAATATTGGATACAATAATTGTAACGTGTATGGGCACCTTAACATTGTTAATATACAATGAACTGCACCCTCACTGACAAAATTTAGCATAATATATCATATTAAAGTGGCTTTTACAATGTTACAAATTAGGCTCCTGAGCAATAGAACAGATGTAGCTTCATAATAACCTGCCCAGGCAGTATTTAGGGACATCTCACCAAGGCTTTGTGTTGGTGGCCGGGTCCCAGTGGTGTAGCTAGGTGCCACGGTGCCCGGTGCAGAGGCATGTTTTGCCCCCCCCTGATTTCTAGTAAGCTGGGCTCTTGCACAGCTAAAAGGGGGCGCGGCCTAACATTATACCACACACCATAATGCCCATTGCACATTTTAACGGAGCGAACATTAACAAGCACACACACACAATAATGGGTAGATGCAGTGTAGGATGGAGAAGCACAGCGTTGCAGGGAGAGGATTTGTGAGGGAAAAAGGGGATACTGGGCTAGGGGAGTCGGTGAGATGGTGGCGAACGCTAGGCTGGAATGGAGGGCACTGAGTGAATAGGGGACTCTAGGCAGGATGGGAGGGGGGTATTACTGTGACAGGCAAGTTGGTGGTTTCTAGTTGCAGGGGCGGTGAAATGGGTGTAGTGGGCTGGTTGGTTAGGGAAGACAGGGAGACACTGGGACACTGTGAATGGGATGGGGAGGGGGGTCAGTAACAGTAGACTATAATCTGTCAGTGCTGCGCAGGGACCTGGTTCTCCTCAGAGTGTCAGGCTTCCTCACAGGCCTCTAGTTTTTCTGTACCCATCTCTCCCCACATACCTACACAGGTTTCAGCAGATCTGTCCTCCTGTTCCCGGCTCCCTATGGTGGCAGCCTTCATCCCTCCTTCACCTTGCTCAGAGAAGCAGCTGAGGGTCCCGCTCCGCTCCACTTGGCACCCGGCGGTGGCTCCATACCCCCTCCACCCGATGGCTCCTTCCTTGATCCATGCTCCGCAGTTAAGGGTCGGAGAGGCACATGTCTTGGTGCCCTCCCTCTAAATCTGTTGCGACTCTCCCTGCCTCCTGTGATGATACAACAAATTTTACAAAAATTAACTGGATCTGGTAAAGGCGCGTGGTTCCAGGCACTTGAGCAGGGTGGCAGGAGGGCCTGGGCAGCCACTATTGTGCGTGGGTGGCGCTGCCCGCTCTGGCTGGTCGCCTTGTGTCGACGTGGGATGTCCTGGTTGGGATCCCAGCTCTGTTCCCTCGCTCTGGACCTGAAGTGACGGCGGGGCGGCGCCTGCAGTTCTACCGGCCGCCTGTGGGGACTTCACTGACACAGGGAACACCAGCTGAGCCGCAGCGTCTGCAGAAAGACGCCATTTTGTTAAAGTCCTCCAATAGCAACTCGGGCTGAAGTCTGCAGCCTATCAGAGACTCTCCAGGGGGATGAAAGACTTCTGTTTGTAACAAGCTGCCACCAGTGCTTTGCTTGTCACTCCTTGGGGAACCTCAGTGTCCAGTTCTCTCCTGACTACCTGTGCACCTCCATTTTGGGTGCAACCTGCTACAACCACCTGTGCACCTCCAGTTTGGGTGCAACCTGCTACAACCACCTGTGCACCTCCAGTTTGGGTGCAACCTGCTACAACCACCTGTGCACCTCCAGTTTGGGTGAAACCTGCTACAACCACCTGTTCACCTCCAGTTTGGGTGAAACTTGCTACAGCCACCTGTGAACCTCCAGTTTGGGTGCTACAGCCAACTGTGCATCTCCAGTTTGGGTGCAACTTGCTACAGCCACCTGTGCACCTCCAGTTGGGGTGCAACCTGCTACAGCCACCTGTGCACCTCCAGCTTGGGTTCAATCTACTTCAGACACCTGTGTGCCTCCAGTTCGGATACAACTTATTCCTGATTCCTGTGTATCTTCACTCTTCTGTCATCTCTACCGTGACTACTTCTGGGACTAATCTTATGTGCCAGTGTCTACATGCTCTGAGCTCCTCCCAGGTTCCCCTATGAGAAGGACCTATATAAGCCCTGATACCTTCCGAGCTTCAATTGATCCTGATCGTCATCCGGGCCCACAGAATCCTCAGGTACTGACAGAAAGCACTGGCCAGATGGACCCAGCTTCAGGTCAGGAACCCTTATAGGAACTAATTGGCCGCTTGCAAGCCCTCGAGGAGGGTTAGCGGCAAGTAGCCCAAGCCCTGCAGGGAATCTCTCAGCGTCAGGACACTCTCCAGGCATCACTGTCTCAGGCTCCACCAACACCTCCTCCTGTGGTGGTTCAATCAAGTAACCCTATTCGACCTCCGGGTGCCTCTACTCTGCATCTTCCAACCCCGGCTAAATTTGAAGGCACCCCTCGAGCCTGCAGGGGGTTTATTAACCAATGTGAAGTACACTTCTCACTCCAGCCCATGAACTTCCCCACGGACTTAACCCGGGTTGCATATATGGTTTCGTTGCTATCTGGGTCGGCCCTGGACTGGGTATCTCCCTTATGGGAGCGGTCGGATCCTCTGCTCACAAACTATGCCAATTCCTTTGCTGATTTTCGGAGAATATTCGTTGAGCCCGGTTGGGTTACTTCAGCGGCCACTGAGATCCTACGAGTACGTCAAGGTACCAGGTCTGTCGCTCAGTATGTCATACATTTCCAGACCTTAGACTCTGAATTATCCTTGGTTTCGACCTTCCTGGCGGGACTTTCCGATCGCCTCAAGGGCAAGTTAGCAACACGTGACCTTCCCAGTACACTCACTGCCATCATCTCCCTCTGCAATAAGCTAGACCTCCATTACCGAGAGAGACAGGTCGAGAGGTCCCAGCAAGAGCGGGTTCGATCTAAACCCACTCCCAGGTTAGCATCCTCAGTTTGTTCCTCCTCTTCCAAAGGGCCCATGCAGGTCAATAGGGCCCACTTGTCTCCAGAAGAACGACAGCGAAGACAACACCAGAATCTCTGTCTGTACTGTGGGGAGACTGGGCATCTCATTGCATCTTGTCCACGCCGTCCGTTAAACCGACGGTCCTAGCTGGTCCTGTAGAAACCAGACTAGGACAAGCTGATATTTCTCCACTCAAGTCTGATTCTCTTTTATCTCTTCAACTCTTGGTACCTGGTGGACCAGTCAACGTACAAGTTCTCCTGGACTCTGGGGCGGCGGAGAATTTCATTTCTTTACAGTTTGTTGGCCAGCATCATCTCAAAACAGTGTTATTGGATCAGGCCTATAGTGTTTCTGCTGTGGATGGCAGCCTCATTCCACAAGGTTCAATTACCCACCGTACCGTCCCTCTTTCAGTTCAAGTCGGCCTGCTGCACCACAAATTACTTCCCTTCCTAGTAATTCCTAAAGCCAGCCACCCAATCGTTCTAGGATTTCCTTGGCTCCCAAAACATTCCCCTCACCGAAGCTCCTATACTTTGTCAGCCAGATTCCTCACGACCATTCATATTAGAAGTGGACACCTCCTCAGTAGGAGTCAGAGCGGTGCTCTCCCAGAAGACTCCCGATGACAAGATCCACCCCTGTGGGTTTTTCTCCAAGAAGTTCTTACCAGCCGAAAAAAATTATCCCATTGGGGAACATGAACTCCTTGCCATCAAACTCACCTTGGAAGAGTGGCGATACCTTTTAGAGGGGGATACATTTCCAGTATCCATCATCACGGACCATAAGAACCTCCTCTACCTGTGAAAAGCCCACTGCCTGAATCCCAGATTAGCCCGCTGGGCACTATTTTTTACAAGAGTCAATTTCTTTTTAACCTTTCGGCCTGGATCTCAAAATGGCAAGACTGACGCTTTGTCCCGATCTTTTTCTTCTTTGATAGAGGACCAAGCTCCCGGTCCAGTGCTCCCAGCTACCAGATTTGCCAAGAATAAACTGATTTCAATTCCTCCAGGGAAAACATTTGTGAATACAAGCTTACATCCCACTCTGCTTCTCTGGGCTCACTGGCCATTCCAGTATTAAAAAAAACTTTAGTTCATTAAAAGGTCCTACTGGTGGCCCTCAATGAAGGCCGATGTCACGTCCTTCATTTCCTCCTGTCCTGTGTGTGCACGACACAAAACGTCTTGTCAGAAACCGTCCGGCCTTCTTCAGCCCTTGTCCATTCCAGAACAGCCCTGGACTCCTCTTTTTTCGATGGAATTCATCACTGATTTGCCCGCTTCCCAAGGATTCAATACCATCTGGGTCGTGGTGGACCGTTTTTCTAAAATGGCACACTTTGTTCCCCTTAAGGGGTTACCTTCAGCTCCCAAGCTAGCCCAGCTTTTTATCAAAGAAATATTCCGACTCCATGGTCTGCCTGTAGAAATAATCTCTGATAGAGGGGTACAATTCGTAGCAAGATTTTGGAAGTCTTTATGCTCAGCATATGCTCAGCTCAGTGAAAGTGCAGGGGAGCGGGCGAGCTGGCGGTGACGGCACAGCTCCAGCGCCATGATAGCTTCCAGCGCCCGGAGCTGGTGCTCTACCGGCACCGCCCTCGCTATGCCTCTGGTGATACGCTACTAAAGCATGTATTTTAAAATAGAGGCAATGCTATCTAGTGCAAAAAGTTAAACCGTCATCTTCCCGCATCGGATTCTCGCGAGACCTGGGGATATATATAGTTCCCGGCGGTCGGCGCCATTTTCAAACAGGCTGGTGATTTCAGACAGCACGGATTTTTTTTCAATTACTGCTGCCAGTGCCCAGGGTGCCCGCATGTGTGCTGCATCAGTCCAGGGGTGCCCACATGTGTACTGTATCCATCCAGGGGTGCCCACATCTGTGCTGTATTTGTCCAGGGGTGCCCACATTTGCCCACATGTGTGTTGTATTTGTCCAGGGGTGCCCACATGTGTGCTGTATCAGTCCAGGGGTGCCCGCATGTGTACTGTATCCATCCAGGGGTGCCCACATGTGTGCTGTATTTGTCCAGGTACCCGCTAACGGACTGGAGAGGCGCAGAGATCATCCGAATGATTCTATTGGCCGCCTAGCGGCCAATAGAATCATCCGGAGGAAAGGCGCGGAAGATGAAACATCTCTGCGCCTCTCTAGTCCGTGAGCGGGTACCAGCCGGGAGCAGCGCGTCTGCAGGAGAAGATGCCGGGGTCGTCGCCGGGGACCAGGTGAGTAGGATTTGCTTCCTTAGGTACCCCTTTTGGAATACTTCGGATCCTGGACCCCGGAGACATCAGCCCTGGAGCCCAGGACCCCGGACCAGCCCTGGAACCAGGACCAAGGCCCCGGAACCGGACTCTTCAGCCCTGGAGCCCCGGACCCCGGACCAAGGATCCAGGGACCGACCTACGGGCTCAAGGTAGGTAAGTATCAGTATGTGTGTGTTATGTATGTATTAAACTTTTATTTTTCAGGGTGTCAGTGTGTTTTATTTAACAATTTTTTGTACTGTAGAACTACAAGTGCCAGCGGGCCCTTTAATGCCCCGCATGCTGGGACTTGTGGTTCTCCAAGTCCCAGCATGCGGGGTAGGCTTGCTGGGACTCATAGTTCTACAGTATAAGACAATCGTTTTTTATTCTTTTTTTTACACTTTTCATCAGCCCGATGCCCACCGCCCAGGGGCATCGGGGACAGCCCCGGACTTTCAGCATGGGCTGGTAAGTCCTGGAGGGGGGGGGACCCCTTCATTGGGGGGGTCCCCACTTCCCCAGGACCCCTGCCCATGCTGACCAGCCACGGGGATAATGCTTTGTGCGCGGGACCTTATATAATAAGTGTCCCCCGGCTGTAGCATTACCCTGCTGGCTGGTTGGGTCTGGTGCTGGTTCTTAAAATACGGGGGACCCCTAGTCATTTTGTCCCCCGTATTTTGGGAACCAGCGCTGGACCTTGAGCCTGATGCTGGTTTCATTAAATCAAGGGATCCCCTATTTGTTTGTCCCTCTGATTTTATGATACCAGCACCGGCTTTTTGAGCCCGGGGCTGGTTATGCTTAGGAGGGGGACCGCACGCCGTTTTTTTTTCGTTTTTCAACACAACGCACAGTACTGAAAATGTGCCGATTTTCATGACTGAAAATCGCACATTTTCAGGACTTAAAAATCACCCGAAATCGCACCATATCGCACTTTTTTGCCGCAAATTCGCATCTCATTACATATGCGAATTCGCGGCAAAAAACGCGATTTTTAAAGGTGCGATTTGGTGTGATGTTAAAATCGCACCCTATTACATTTCGCCCAAGGTGTTTTTTTTACTGCAAGGGCTGTTAAATGCGCTGTAGTCCAGGGGAGAGCCAAGAGTGCTGTATAATTCATGGGGTGTTGCTAAGTCTGCCGCATAATTCCAGGTGTGCTGCTCTTTTTTATAATTAAAACAATACAAATTTTTATTTTTACTGCAGGAATTTGTCTGCCGTATAATTCCATGCCTGCCGCCATGCGTGCCGTATCAGTCCAGGGGTGCCGCCATCTGTGCCCTATAATTCCATGTGTGCTGTATCAGGTCAGGGATGCCCACATGTGTGACGCATAATTCCTGGGGTGAGCCAAGTGTGTCATATAATTCATGGGTTGCTGCAAAGTCTGCTGTTTAATTCATGGGGTGCTGCTAAGTGTGCTGTCACAGTCCTGGGGTGATGCTAAGTGTGCAGTATCAGTCCAGGGGTGAGCCATGTGTGCTGTATAATTTATGGGGTGATGCTAAGTCTGCTGTATCAATCCAGGGATGCTGCCATTTTTATTAAAAGAATAAATCTTTTTACTGCAAGAGTGTCACTATGTGTGCCATTTTTAAATAAAATTTCTGCAATTAAGTAACTGTTTTTTTGAAACATCTTACTCCTAGCGCCTGAGCTGTAGTGTTCCTCAAACCCCTATCCTTTCATATATGTGCCGTGTCGGCTGATTGAACTGGCTGGGGAACATATTCGGGCTGCTGGGGAAAGGGCGCACTAGACAAATCACACACCACCCTTGTACATGCATGTACATGTATGCATACACCATTTCAGTGCTGTGTCCGCAAAATGTTGCAGGCACTAAAGGTGCCCATACACGCTGCGAGAATCGCATAAGTTATGAGCTATATCGCATCCCATCGCACGGCATGCATGCAATGTGTGTGCGATGCGATCCGAAAGCAGTACAAAAAGTATGTGCAGCACTCGTGACTGAGGGGGAAAGGAGGGGCGAGAAGGAGGAGATGGAAGAAGAGGGGAGGAGATAGAGGGGGCGGAGTATTGAGGACTGGCAGTGGCACTGGCACAGCACACTGAGAAGAGGAAAGGAAGGGGAGGCAGCGCTGCTGCCTGTTAGTCATTTGATTGACAGCTGACAGGCGCAGGGAGCAATG
Source organism: Crinia signifera (assembly GCF_055691185.1). Lineage (NCBI taxonomy): Eukaryota > Metazoa > Chordata > Amphibia > Anura > Myobatrachidae > Crinia > Crinia signifera. The sequence goes on from NC_139224.1 coordinate 50,158,603, forward strand.
GGTAGGGGGTGGATCCGGACATGACATGTCATCCAGGCATTCACAGACAGCGCTACATGCCTCAGCGCAAGTGTCCGTGAGGAAGAGGGGGCAGGTCGCAGGAGGAGGACAGTGTGTGTGCGGTGCAGGGAGCTGCTCAGCCTCTCCATACTGCCGCCCGCTGTCAGACAGGTGCTGCGGGCGGTGTGCAGGATGCAGTGAAAGTGAGGGCTGATGCAGCTTTAGCAGAGCAGGGAGGGATACAGCGCCTTTTCAGCATGGCACCTCCCTGCTTTGCAGGAGCTGCTGAGTGGGTAGCGCCGGTCCTGCCCTAAAAACAATATTGTGAGGTGTTCAGAATAGACTGGAAATGAGTGAAGATCAATGCTCTTGAGGTTAATAATAGCGTAGGAGAAAAAAAAACACCTAAATTCTGTTAATGTTTTTTATGCTTTAAAAAAATAAATAAATCAGAACCCAAAACCCAAAAACCAAAATGTTGAGGGGGTGTTTTGGCAAAACCTAGTAGAACCCAAAACCTGAAGGTAATCATAACCCAAAACGCGAAAAGTGGCCGGTGCACATCCCTAAATAAAACACTGTATATGGGCACCTTCACAGTCCAGGTTTTAAGGATATCCAGGCTCAAATTCAATAGACTGATGTAATTAAGTCACCTGTGCTCTCACATGGACATCCTTAAACCCTGGACAGTAATTGCAGAATTTGGGAAATTCGGCCTACACTGTTTTTCTAAGGATCATGTGGTGTTAATTCCAAGATGTATCGCAAGACCTGTGACACTGACCCACAATATCATGTAATATTCTGGAGCTCTATAAATCATGATAAAATGATTGTTACCCTGCAGCAGCTAATGTAAGCCCACATTTATACACACGTAAAACAATATTAATCCTATGTAAAATAATGACTTGGAGACATATTGGTGATGACAAGGGTCAGGTTTACTAATTAATAGCTGAAGTTTACCAGAGTTTAAATGTTCAAATTATTAAATTATCAATGAGTTGGGTTTAATTAACAACACTTTAAAAATAATTAGCAGCTTAGCAGCTCTTCCAACACACCCACGAGGTGGCTGCTCAATGTCGTTTTTTTTTTTGGGGTGTCGCCAGTAGCCCTAATCCCCAGCTTGTTCACGTCAATTCCCTCCAGTTTCAAAACAGAAAATTTAAGTAAAATAGAAAAACACTAAATGTGTAACAACGATTGTTGGAACTGGAGGGATCAGTGACAAGTCTTTTATTAATTTGAAAAATACAAAAACTAAATTGAAAAAAACACTGTAAAAGTGTAAAAACTTTTGAACTTTTAAACAGGAACTCACCGCTTTAGACCATGATCTTATGTTTGGTTGTTCTGCTTTGCTGGGGAGCCGTCAGTAAAGGTGGGAGAAATGATCCGGGTTCAAGAGTCTCACGCGGCACAGAGGGCAGATGTGGTTGACCTGCAGCCATTCTGTCAGACAGGGAACATGGAAGGTGTGGTGACAGTACGATACAGCCATTTCTGTACCTACCTCAATGCCAGAGATACAGATGGAGCAGTACTCTGGTTCCTCTCCGTCTGCAATGGTGCGCCTGCTGTAGGTGGGGAGATGGGACAGGACGAGCCGCAAGATGTTGTCCAGCAGGAGGTGATCTACTCTCTCTGCAACTGGCTGATGGTCTCTTCCTCTTCGTCCAGATCTTCCTCTTCCCGATGATGGTCCTGATCTTCTTGCTGACTGACTCCCACGGGATGGTCTGCGGCGTCCTGACCTCAGCCATGTCCCTCTGATATTCGGGCTGGGTCCATCTAAAACGATATTTTATATATTGTAGATATAACAAATAGCCATATGTGACATGTAAAGATCAGATATTGCTGGTGTACAATAAGACTTCCAGCAGTAACATGATTTATATATTATATTACTATACAACTGAAAAACAGAGCTGTAACAGTATGAGTGTATGGATTCAGGCCCCAATGCTTAGCGGCTTCTGATCTGTAACTGACAGCATGGGAGGTGCCAGCCAGTAACACAGGGACACTGGCCAGCCACCACTGCTATAATCCCTCCCACTACAAAGGCCAACTGCTACAGAAGAGACATTGGTCTAAAATTTAATTTACTGAACAAACATTTTACTGACCTTCATTTCCAATCAGCTGGGACAACTCTCGTCGGCTCATTGTAGCCGGAGGCAGAAGGTGATCAAATAAAAAAAAAAAAAAAATGGGGGAGAAAAGAGAAAGAAAAAGCACAGATGTAATTGTGCGCTGAGCTCCACTCACTGATAACTCACTAGGAGAATTTCTGGTAGCAAATAATCGCCTGCAAATTGTTCTCACCTGAGAGGCCTTTTCTCCTGCGTCCACATCAGCTGCTGCCCAGGAAATGCCAGTGTTATTGCTGTGCACTGAGGAATGCAATGTGGCATGCGGGCGGCAGTTGGTGATGGTCATGCGGCACATCACATCTACAGTATACCCCACATTATTCTCTTCCCTCTTATATTACCCACTTATATTCCCACTTATGGGAAACCCATGGGAAATTACCAAAAACAGGGTGTGTATAAAATGCACCAAGACCATTCTATTGAGTATGAGTTGAATCATTTTTACAAATTGAGAGGTCTTAAGGCCCCCTTACTGCAGAACGATTTTGGCCGATTTGGGCCAATTTTGATGTTTTGGGCCGATATATCGCCTGAAAAGTGCATCATCGTTTGTGTTTTCGATCCTATCCGATGCGCGGTTTTGTGAGAGTCGAATGGGAGCCTCTAGGTTGGTCGGACTGCACCTACAATTTGTCATAAACGGATGGAAAAAGGAGTGCTTTTGGCGCATGCGATATATCGTATGCAATATATTGTAGAAAGTATAGTACACATGCAATTTGGGCAGATAATTCGGTGAGTGTGTAGTTTCACGGCACCCGATATATCGGATGCGCTAGCGGCCGATATATCAGATGTGATATCAGCCGATATATCGATGCGATCCAAAGCGATTTTTTTACCTGTTCATAACCCCACTATCCACTACGCATGGAGTTGATTTTAGTTGATTTTAGTGTGGCGAGCGCAGTAATCCGCGCCCCCTCGCGGGGCTCGCTACACTCGCCACGCTTCGGGCTCGGTGCCTCGCTGCGCTCGCCACACTGTATAATATAGTGGATAGTGGGGTTATGAACAGGTAAAAAAATCGCGTAGGATTGTATCGATAAATCGGCCAATATCGCATCTGATATATCGGCCAATATCGCAACCGATATATCGGGCGCTGTGAAACTACACAAGTACCGATAATTCTCATACAATTTATTGGACCAAATTGCATGCACAATGACACCAAAGTACCAAATTGGATGCAATCACTCCCAGGAAGGTCCAGGGGGAGTTCAAGGGAAATTGCATCCAATTTCAGCACCAGATATATCGTTATAATGTAAGGGGCCCTTTATTACCTTATTTATTGAACCACCCTTGTACACAACAGTTAAGGTGCCCATACACGTTACAATTATTGTATCCAATATTGGATACAATATCGCATCTCATCGCATCTCGGTTTTGCGATAAGATGAGATGAGATCTAGTACAAAAAGTACATGCAGCACATACATTTGTACTAGATCTCATCTCATCTTATCGCAAAACCGAGATGCGATGGGATGCGATATTGTATCCAATATTGGATACAATAATTGTAACGTGTATGGGCACCTTAACATTGTTAATATACAATGAACTGCACCCTCACTGACAAAATGTTGCATAATATATCATATTAAAGTGGCTTTTACAATGTTACAAATTAGGCTCCTGAGCAATAGAACAGATGTAGCTTCATAATAACCTGCCCAGGCAGTATTTAGGGACATCTCACCAAGGCTTTGTGTTGGTGGCCGGGTCCCAGTGGTGTAGCTAGGTGCCACGGTGCCCGGTGCAGAGGCATGTTTTGCCCCCCCCTGATTTCTAGTAAGCTGGGCTCTTGCACAGCTAAAAGGGGGCGCGGCCTAACATTATACCACACACCATAATGCCCATTGCACATTTTAACGGAGCGAACATTAACAAGCACACACACACAATAATGGGTAGATGCAGTGTAGGATGGAGAAGCACAGCGTTGCAGGGAGAGGAATTGTGAGGGACAAAGGGGATACTGGGCTAGGGGAGTCGGTGAGATGGTGGCGAACGCTAGTCTGGAATGGAGGGCACTGAGTGAATAGGGGACTCTAGGCAGGATGGGAGGGGGGTATTACTGTGACAGGCAAGTTGGTGGTTTCTAGTTGCAGGGGCGGTGAAATGGGTGTAGTGGGCTGGTTGGTTAGGGAAGACAGGGAGACACTGGGACACTGTGAATGGGATGGGGAGGGGGGTCAGTAACAGTAGACTATAATCTGTCAGTGCTGCGCAGGGACCTGGTTCTCCTCAGAGTGTCAGGCTTCCTCACAGGCCTCTAGTTTTTCTGTACCCATCTCTCCCCACATACCTACACAGGTTTCAGCAGATCTGTCCTCCTGTACCCGGCTCCCTATGGTGGCAGCCTTCATCCCTCCTTCACCTTGCTCAGGGAAGCAGCTGAGGGTCCCGCTCCGCTCCACTTGGCACCCGGCGGTGGCTCCATACCCCCTCCACCCGATGGCTCCTTCCTTGATCCATGCTCCGCAGTTAACCCCTTCCTGACAGAGCTAGTTTTTGCGTTCCTGACAGAGCCATTTTTTTCAAATCTGACATGTCTCACTTAAGTGGGGATAACTTTTTTTTGCTTTTACTTATCCCAGTGATTTTGAGATTGTTTTCTCGTGACACATTGTACTTCAAGTTAGTGGTAAATTTTCGTCGATACAGTCTGTGTTTTTTTGTGCAAAATACCAAAATGTCGGAAAAAAATGGAAAATTTTGCGATTTGCAAAATGTTAAATTTTCTGCTTGTGAGACAAATAATCTTACCACTCAAAATAGTGAATAACTAACATAGACCATATGTCTACTTTATGTTGACATCATTATTTCAACTTCCTTTTAATTTTTTGGGACACTAGGAGGCTTACAATATGAATAGCAAATTCTCAAATTTTCAAGAAAATTTCAAACACTGATTTTTTTAGGGACCAGTTCAGTTCTGATGTGACTTTGAGGGACTTGTATGTGAGACACCCCCAAAAATGATGCCATTTCAAAAACTGCACCCCTCACAGTATTCAAAACAGCATTTTGGAAGTTTGTTAACCCTTTAGGTGTTTCACAGGAATTAAAACAAAGTGTAGGTGAAATTTCAAAATTTCTTTTTTTTTGCAGAGTTTCAATTTTAATACATTTTTCTAACGAATACAGTAGATTTTACTAGAGAAATGTGACTAAAAATTGATTCCCCCAATTCTTTTGTTTTCATAAATATCCTATATGTGGCCCTAGTGTGCACGGTGACCAAACCACAGGCTTCATAATAGAAGGAGCACCTACTTGATTTTGGAGCCTCCTTTTTATGAGATTATTTTTTAGGCACCATGTAGGTTTCTAGGCACCATAAGATGCTAAAAGTTAGGAACCCCCCCACAAGTGACCCCATTTTGCAAACTACACCCCTCAGGGAATTCATCTAGGGGTATAGTGTACATTTCAAACCCCCAGGGGTTTCACCAATTTTGATACAACTGGGCTGTGAAAATGAAAAAAATTAATTTTTCATTTTCACAGCTCAGTTGTATCAAAATTGGTTAAACCCCTGGGGGTTTGAAATGTACACTATACCCCCTGATGAATTCCCTGAAGGGTGTAGTTTGCAAAATGGGGTCACTTGTGGGGGGGTTCCACTGTATAGGTGCTTCAGGGGTCATTCAACCAGAATCTGTGCTGCAAAATCCAAAAATCACTCCTTCCCTTCTGAGTCCTGCCATGCACCCAACTGGTATTTTTTGGTCACATGTGAGGCATTGCCGTACTCGGGAGAAATTGGGGCACAGATTTTGGGGTGCTTTTTCTCCTTCATTCCTTGTGAAAATGAAAAATTTTGAGCCAGATCTGCATTTTTGTGTAAAAAATGTAATTTTTCATTTGCACAGCCCAGTTGTATCAAAATTGGTGAAACCCCTGGGGGTTTGAAATGTACACTATACCCCTAGATAAATTCCCTGAGGGGTGTAGT